>NC_056737.1:1570847406-1570974906 GCF_019279795.1 Protopterus annectens
TGTAAGGGATTTATGCTATAGAGCGATATATAGAATCACTTGGCTGTGTAACTTAACAGCCAAAAGACCACATTTACCCATAATTTTAGGAGAGACCAAGATGCAGGTAAATATCTATGAGTTTAGAGGAGATGTAGTGGTAGAGGGCATGCGAGAGTGTATGAATATGTGTGTGTGTGTGTGTGTGTGTGTGTGTGTGTGTGTGTGTGTGTGTGTGTGTGTGTATGTATGGCTGAATGGGTGAGTGTGTCTGTAAGTGCAATCTGTTGTGGAGGGTAGGAGGTGTGTCTCATTTGTGATGAGTGTCTGGTGTGTGTCAGGCTAAATTATGGATGGTCTGTATAAAAATTAGAGACTGTTGGAAGGTATTGGAAGGATTGTGCATGCTTGAATTTGTGCATGCATGTCTGTAGAAAAGTGAATCGAGGAGGGGGTGCCAATGCCAACATGATGCACAGGCCACCACTGGTGATTACTGCAGCAAATTGCTAATTAGCACTAGCAGTAAAGCTGCACAGTTTAGAGATATGCAAATCAGCTGATAACGGAGTCATTCATCACTGTGGTTAATCTCCCTGAACAACATTTTTTTTTAATTTCTGAAAACTGGTCCTTTTTGCTGCACCAGTTTTTGCTTGTGGCTGAGTTTTTTTCTGAATCCAGGCCCAAGTGTATTTTTCTATATAGAATAAGAAAAATATTTATTTTTGAAAGCAGCTGCTCTACCCAAGTGTTCTGCCCCTATACCCTGATATCTAAACATAGTGGTGACGAGGTTACTGTTCCTCAGACCTCAGAGAATACTTCAGGTATACTACAGGGCTCCATTCTGAGTCCTTTGCTGTTCAACATCTATTGCTAGACATTAAGCAATGTTATATTAGAAAATATGCTGACGATTGTAAGATAAATGCAACATAATGTATTTCAGAAAACCTTGCATAACACCTATATATTTGGGATTGGATATATTAATATTAATTAATTATTATTATGACGTATTTAAATAAATGTTTTGAGGTTAGTGGTAGCAGCCCTTTTAATGATTTATTGTTTAATTGATTTATTGTTCATATGATTATTCAAGTCGGGTCTGTTTTTACTTCTGTTATCTGATGAAGTCAAGCAGTGGATTGACGAAAATGTTAATGTGCATTGTGTCAACGTTAATAAAGAAGTGTTTTAGCGTGGTTGCGGTCTTCTCCGTACTGACTTTTGTTTCACTGGTTTTGTTTGGCGATTACAAGTCAGCAGAGTCTCCGTTTTGAGGTTTTTATTTGTTTATACATGGCGACTCGTTTGGGGGAGACCAAATCCACGGACACTATGGATTTCACTTTTCGTTCTGAAGTTGGCGAAATGCATAAACTCACTGGTCAATTAACTCAATTAATTGAACTTCTCATGCCCTTAAGTCAAGGACTAAAAATTAACCTACCGGGACCCAGTGACATGAATACATTGGGCATTAATCCAGCTTTTTTACCACCCAGGGATACTAATATGGATGGTACAACCTGGATAACAGAAGGTGGAATTTCTACACCATCCACTGACTTTCAAGCTACTCCTAGGGTTTTGTGTTCTAATAATTTGGGACATAATGAAGCCAATGGGAAGGAAACAAACAATTATAAGGACCTACCCTCAACGTTTTGGAAATGGATTCAGGCTATACCCAGTTTCAAAACTGATGGGAGGAATAGTTTTAAAACTGCTGATAATTGTACCTTTGCCGACCAGTTGGCAGCATTACAGACTTCACTTTACAGGTACAAGACTTTACAGTTGGACAATTTGTACTTGCATGAGTGTCTCAACAAAAGGATAGTCCCTAAGGGACTTCGTATTTTCAAATATCCTAATAATGTAATAGAGGGCAGTGACTTTCACAAGGAATTAATTAGAGCATTTGACCATTGTGGACTTGAAATTGTTCAGGCTATTATTAACAAAAATGACAAAGATTTATGTAGTTTAGAAAAGGATATAGATAAATACAATTAATTTGTCACACATGATTTGTTATTTACTGTTGAACATGAAAAGAAAAAATATTATGACATAAGAATACAAATTGATAAAAAATGTGATGAAATACTCAATGGGAAACATAGGAAGCTCGACCGAGATATTAAAGAGTATCAGGAGGGACGACAGTATCCAAAACCTCCCCCGGCGCGCTCTAGTCATTTTAGAAATGATTATGATGGTAATAACAGGGCCAATTGTCAGGAATTTACTGACAATGGATCCACTTCGGGGGGTGGGGGTGGAGATAACAATAGTGACAGAAATCACTATCATGAACAGGACGCCCTACCTAGGAGATCTGAAAGAATTAGGAACCAGCATAATAATTCAAACCTTTTTTTCCCCAGGTCACCCTCCCCAACAGAGGGGAGGGAGGTACAACACGAGCAGGAACCAGAGTATGTATCAGAAATGGTGAACAACATAGCGGTTATCCACACTGAATTTCAAGGGGATAATTTTACAGTTTTCAACAGAGCAGGGTATCATTTATTTATTTATTTATTTATTTGAAGTTTGTTTGCCAGGATGGTCCATTGGGCCAAGTGAACCCATTTTCAATGGAGTCCTGGGAGAAAAGCTCCACAGGTACAATATCAAGTAACAATATATAAGAGTAATACAATAGCATAATGTCAGGAAAAGAATAAAAATAAAATAAAGTAAAAAGAAAATACAATACAATACAATACAATAATGCAATAAAATAAAGTAAAATACAAAACAATATTGTAATAGTATGTAAGATTGAACAGAAGAGTACATATAAGCATCTCAGAATGTTAATACAGCAGGAATGTGAAGCTTAGTGACAATTCATGTCAATTTAAAATTTTTTTTTTTTTTTTTTTAGGAATGTTAAAGGAAGGAAATAGTTAGAAGTAAATGCAGAACAATATATACTTAAGAGATTATTTACGATGTATGTATTCCCACAGGGATGTGATTATAGACTGGGGAGGTAAGGTGGTAGCTGGGGATGTTATGTAGGATGGTACATGAGCATTCCCAGAGAGATGATAATGATAAACATGAGCATTCCCAGAGAGATGATAAATGTGTGTGTAGGAGAGTTTTGAAGATGGGAAGGTTGCTGGTGCTGCAGATATGAGGTGGGAGTGAGTTCCAAAGACGGGCAAGGGAAAATGAGAGTAAGAGTTTGCCTGCTGGACGGGCAGGTTTGTGGAGTTCAATTAGGTTCTGAGTGTTGGTTCTAAGGGGTCTGTTAGGTTGGTGTATGGTGAAGGTTGAGGTGAGTGAGGGACAGAGTGAGGGCTTGAAAATGAGCTTATGAGCATGAGTTAGTTGAGTGTAGGTAAGGTAGTTAGGGAGCTCTAGCCAGTTTAGTTTATGTAGGGCAGTACAGTGATGGGAGGAGGATCTGTGGTCAGTGGTGAATTTAGCGATTTTGTTGTAACAGGAGGAGAGTTTAGTTTTGGTAGAGGATTTTAGGTTGGTTAGAAGTGGGGCCCCATATAGGACGGAAGGGATTAAATATGTGGTAGAGAGGAGGAGTCTAGTGGATGGAGAGAGGAAGCGAATATGGCGATAGAACATACCAAGTTTTTGGTGTGTTTTTTTAATGTTTGTTTGTATGTGGGAATCAAAACTAAACTGATTGTCAATGAGAGCTCCTAACAGTTTAGCAGAGGGAATGACTTCTATGGATGTGTTGTTGTGACTGGTTATAAGGAAAGAGTTTATGTCGATAGTTATGTTTTTGGATGGGGTGAATATCATGAGTTTGGTTTTTGATGGATTTAGAGCTAGGTGGTATTCATGCATCCATTTTTCAGTTGTTGAGAAGGCATCCTGAGTTAGTTTTAAAAGGGAGGGAATGGAATTAGCAGTACAGATAATTGTAGAGTCGTCTGCATATTGGACTATTTTAGCATTTGGGATATTGTGGTGGAAGTCATTAATGAAGATGTTGAACAGTAGGGGCCCTAATATGGAACCTTGGGGTACTCCAGTGACTGTGTTGAGGAATGAGGAGGTATTTTTCTTCCATTTAACTGATTGTTGCCTATTGGCAAGGTAACTTGTAAACCAGTTGATACAGGAGGATGAAAGATGTAGGTTGGACAGTTTGGTCAGGAGTAGGGAGTGGGAGATGGTATCAAATGCCTTAGATAGGTCTAGGAGGAGGGTGGAGACAATTTGGTTAGAATCTCTAGCTTTATTTACAGTTTCGAGGAAGGAGAGTAGTGCAGTAGTGGTGCTATGACCGGGTCTGAAACCATGTTGTGTTGGGGTTAGTAGGTGACTATTGATGAGGTATGGTAGTAGTTGTATGTGAATGCATTTTTCGTTTGGAGATGGGAGATAAGATGGCTATGGGCCTAAAGTTAGAGATGTTATTATTGTTACCTCCTTTGTGGAGGGGAATAATGTAGGCTTTTTTCCAAATTTGGGGTACATAACCTTCTTGGATTGACCTATTTATAAGTATACAAATAGGGAGCGCGATGGCATCATCAGCTGTTTTTAGGAACAAGGAAGGGATGTTATCAGGGGCATTCAAGCAAGGTTTTAATTTGAGAAGGAGTTTTTTTATGGTAGCTACAGGTATGGGTTTGAGAGAGAAGAGAGGGGTATGGGAGTAGGAGGAATCTGAGCAGGAAAGGGTGGTGGGAATTTCTGGTTGGTGAGAGGAGTTGTTTGTGAATGATGATGTTAATTTAGATATGGAGTCAATGAAGAAGCTGTTAAATTGGGAGGCTAGGACAGTATCAGAAATATTGTGATCAGGGTGTGGGTTTTATTTTTTGCTTGGGTTGAAGAGGGAGGAGATACTGTCCCAGAATTTTTTGGGGTTGGTCTTGTGATTGTTTTGGAGGGTAATATAGTAGGATTTGCGGTCAGAAGTGATACGTTTCTTAACTTTATTGCGGAGTATTTTGTATTCGTTTAGGGTGGCTGGGGTCTTGTATTTATAGTGGTTTTTCAAGGCTTTGTCATGGAGGCGCATGATAGCTAAGGTATTTTTGGTTAGCCATTGCTTTTGATTCTTTTTGTTTTTAGGGGTGCCAGGGTGTCTAGAAGGTTCAGGAATGATGTGTTAAAGTAGGAGACAGCTTCATCTAAGGGAAGTGTATTTAGGGGATTCCAGTGAAATGTTTTAAGTATGTCTGAGAAGGTGATGGGGTTAAAGTTTTTTAAGGAGCGCACAGAGATGGTGGTATGTGGTAGTAGTAGGGATGGAGAGTGACGGTGGGCGAAAGTAGGAAGGTGGTCACTGAAGGAGTCAGGGAGTGTACTGCTACTGGAGATAAGGTGTGGGTGTGATACCAGAATCCAGTCTAGGGTACTTCCAGAGGAATGGTTCTTAGACGGTCTGGTTATTGTATCAATTAACTGATGAAAGTTGTAAAGGTTTATATTTAGGGGGTTTGTAGGGCATTGGATAGAGGACCAGTTGATGTTACCGTCACCTAGGATAATGGTTTCATAAGTAATGTTGGTGGAGAGCCAGAAGAGGATGTCCTCAAGGATAGGTATGTTATCACCAGGAGGGATGTAGAGGGAGGCTAAGCAAATTGTTTTATGTTTGTTAAGGTGGAGTAGGGTTAGAAGTATTTCGGCATTAGCAAATTGGGGAACTGATTTTGAAAATGGGGTAACTGAAAAGGATGAGGAGTAGAGTAAAGCAACTCCACCTCCTTTTTTGTGGGTTCTGTCTTTCCTGATGATATTGTAGTTGGGAGGGGTTATTTCTGAATCATTTATGGATGGTTTTAGCTATGTTTCAGAAACTGATAATATGTCAGGATTGTTATGAAGAAGCCAGGCATGGAGGTTAGGGATTTTGTTACATATATTTTGAGCATTTAATGCTGAGAAGGAGATGGATTTTGTGGATGTTGGTGTATTGGAGGGGAATGTTGAGGGACTACTGGAAGAGGGGCCAGGGTTAGGGTGTATATCACCAGAAAGTAGGGTGATGGTAAGTCGGTGTAGATGAAAATATAGGTAATTTGAGAGTTTAGTGTATAGTTTAAGGGTTATATACAATTACAGTGACACCCCGATTACTGACACATTTCTTTACCTATTCACCAAGGGTTTTAAGTATGTTCCACATAAAAATAGCAATATCATTAAAGTTATTCTGGATCTCAAAATGTTCATCCGGAAGCTCAATTTGGAAAATATTATGGGAAGTACTGCTAACAGCGATACCTCTATTCCTTACAGAACTGGGGTTTACAATCCTCCTATACATCCACAATTGAAAAATTTGGAGAGCAAAATTGAGCAAAAACTTAGGTTTATTAACGGACATCACAGATATTCCCCTAATTTGACTGTTGCAGAACACGAATTATTATTTCACCTCAGCCATAATTCTGATTTAAGAATCATGGAACCAGATAAGGGGGGGTGGCACTCTCCTTATGGATAAACATATGTATGAAAGTAAAATGTACACCATCTTACATGACAGTAATCGTTACACTCCAGTCTCGATTAATGAAATCCACATTTCATATAAAAAGATTGAATTTGCTATCAAAGATCTATTTGATCAGGAAGTTATCGACTTCAGTACATACAAATACTTAGAGAATGAGCATTCTAGGGTATCCATGATTTTTGGGGTACCCAAAATACACAAGGATATTATAGGGTCCTTTGAGGCCTATAGTTTCTGCCCAGGGTTCCAAGATCTCCCCCCTATCTAAGTTGCTTGACAGTAAACTTAAAACATTTTGGGGTAGAGAATCCCACCTACTTAAGGATTCATGGGAATTTCTAAGCAAAATTCCACCTGATCTTTATGATTCTAATCTACAATTTCTTATTATTGATGTTGTGGATCTCTTTTCTGTTATACCACATCAGCATGGACTTTTCTGGTTGGAGGAGGCCCTGAGGGATAGAGCTAATGTGTGCGATAATGATATTTTCCTAATTCTTGAGTTAGCTGAAATAGTATTAAACAATAATTTTCTTTATTTTTCGGGTGAATATTTGAAACAAACCTCCGGAGTAGCTATGGGTGCCAATTTCGCCCCTACTTATGCAGATATTATTTTGTCCATTTGGGAGAAAAAAATTGTCTTGAACAGTGAATACAAGGTTAATTGGATATTTTATTCCAGATTTTTAGATGACATCTGTATTTTTCGGATAGGATCGACCAGTACCATCATGGAATTTATAAATTATTTAAATACCACTACTGATTTCCTAACTTTTACTTACCAGATTAATCTGGAAAAAGTAAATTACCTAGATGTAACACTTTCTGTTCAAGACAAAGGTTTCAAATCTGCCATCTATAGAAAACCTACCTTCTCCAATAGTTACATCCACTATAACAGTTCCCACCCAAAACACCAAAAGAAAAGTATTGTCAAAGGTCAATACATTAGGGCCTCCCATATGACCTCAGATGATAACGAATTTCAATTAGAATGTTCCAAACTTTTTGCAACATTTCAGGAAAGGGGATACCCTGATACATTTATTGACAATATTAGACAAGAAGTTTTGGATGGCAGGAACATCAAATATAGACATATCCTGGGGATAGGGAACTTAGAAAAAAATACTAGTCGGGCTGGTCAGCGAAATTATGATCCAGAGTACAATAAAGCTTTTATAACTGAATACAGTGCCAATTCTGGCACCACTAGCAACATTATAACAAGTGAGTGGGAAACTTTTCGAGATATTACAGATCTTAGTAATTTAAAGGACAAAAAAGTAAATACTGTATATCGAAGGGGGAGTAATATCAAGAATATATTAGAATTTGAACCAGTTACCAATAGGTTTTCCAATCAACGTAGGGGCACCTATAAGTGTGGATCATGTTCACAGTGTAGATATATTTCTAATACAGATAAAATTTACCTACCTGCTAGAAATAGATGGATTAGGGCAGCCACCTTTTCAAATTGCAATAGCCAAGGAGTTATATATTTGATGACATGCCAACAATGTCAAGCATTTTATGTTGGCAAAATGGAAAGATCTCTCAAGAGGAGGATATATGAACACATTTATGAGATTTCTAAGAATAATTTTAATAATGCTTTGTATCGTCACTCCTCAACATGTCCCATGGCTAAATACCTATTTTTTTGTCCTAGAGGTGATGGCTTGGGACAATAGGGGGGGACCTTGGGAGACAAAACTTGAACATAAGGAAACCTGTTGGCAGATAACATTAGAAGCCAACAGGTTCCCTGGTTTAAATGACACAATTTCCATCATCCCACTTCTTAAGAGCTGGGAGAATATGAAGGGGGCTACTTTTGAGTTTTTTATTACAATAGGACTTTTTTACAAGGAGGATCATTATTTTTATATGCCATTTAATAGTATAATAATTCTAATTTTAGTTAAATTAATAATTTGTAAAACGGATATGTATCAGGTGTATTTTAGCCCTCTCTATTATTTTTATTTTGTATAAAGTAATTTCCATTAACAAACTAACTTTTTTAATATTATCCTATTTTAATAATGCACAAAAGACGTATTTAAATAAATGTTTTGAGGTTAGTGGTAGCAGCCCTTTTAATGATTTATTGTTTAATTGATTTATTGTTCATATGATTATTCAAGTCGGGTCTGTTTTTACTTCTGTTATCTGATGAAGTCAAGCAAGTGGATTGACGAAAACGTTAATGTGCATTGTGTCAACGTTAATAAAGAAGTGTTTTAGCGTGGTTGCGGTCTTCTCTGTACTGACTTTTGTTTTACTGGTTTTGGATGGGTGAGTGTGTCTGTAAGTGCAATCTGTTGTGGAGGGTAGGAGGTGTGTCTCATTTGTGATGAGTGTCTGGTGTGTATCAGGCTAAATTATGGATGGTCTGTATAAAAATTAGAGACTGTTGGAAGGTATTGGAAGGATTGTGCATGCTTGAATTTGTGCATGCATGTCTGTAGAAAAGTGAATCGAGGAGGGGGTGCCAATGCCAACATGATGCACAGGCCACCACTGGTGATTACTGCAGCAAATTGCTAATTAGCACTAGCAGTAAAGCTGCACAGTTTAGAGATATGCAAATCAGCTGATAACGGAGTCATTCATCACTGTGGTTAATCTCCCTGAACAACATTTTTTTTTAATTTCTGAAAACTGGTCCTTTTTGCTGCACCAGTTTTTGCTTGTGGCTGAGTTTTTTTCTGAATCCAGGCCCAAGTGTATTTTTCTATATAGAATAAGAAAAATATTTATTTTTGAAAGCAGCTGCTCTACCCAAGTGTTCTGCCCCCCTATACCCCTGATATCTAAACATAGTGGTGACGAGGTTACTGTTCCTCAGACCTCAGAGAATACTTCAGGTATACTACAGGGCTCCATTCTGAGTCCTTTGCTGTTCAACATCTATTGCTAGACATTAAGCAATGTTATATTAGAAAATATGCTGACGATTGTAAGATAAATGCAACATAATGTATTTCAGAAAACCTTGCATAACACCTATATATTTGGGATTGGATATATTAATATTAATTAATTATTATTATGACGTATTTAAATAAATGTTTTGAGGTTAGTGGTAGCAGCCCTTTTAATGATTTATTGTTTAATTGAGTTATTGTTCATATGATTATTCAAGTCGGGTCTGTTTTTACTTCTGTTATCTGATGAAGTCAAGCAGTGGATTGACGAAAACGTTAATGTGCATTGTGTCAACGTTAATAAAGAAGTGTTTTAGCATGGTTGCGGTCTTCTCCGTACTGACTTTTGTTTTACTGGTTTTGTTTGGCGATTACAAGTCAGCAGAGTCACCGTTTTGAGGTTTTTGTTTGTTTATACATGGCGACTCGTTTGGGGGAGACCAAATCCACGGACACTATGGATTTCACTTTTCGTTCTGAAGTTGGCGAAATGCATAAACTCACTGGTCAATTAACTCAATTAATTGAACTTCTCATGCCCTTAAGTCAAGGACTAAAAATTAACCTACTGGGACCCAGTGACATGAATACATCGGGCGTTAATCCAGCTTTTTTACCACCCAGGGATACTAATATGGATGGTACAACCTGGATAACAGAAGGTGGAATTTCTACACCATCCACTGACTTTCAAGCTACTCCTAGGGTTTTGTGTTCTAATAATTTGGGACATAATGAAGCCAATGGGCAGGAAACAAACAATTATAAGGACCTACCCTCGACGTTTCAGAAATGGATTCAGGCTATACCCAGTTTCAAAACTGATGGGAGGAATAGTTTTAAAACTGCTGATAATTGTACCTTTGCCGACCAGTTGGCAGCATTACAGACTTCACTTTACAGGTACAAGACTTTACAGTTGGACAATTTGTACTTGCATGAGTGTCTCAACAAAAGGATAGTCCCTAAGGGACTTCGTATTTTCAAATATCCTAATAATGTAATAGAGGGCAGTGACTTTCACAAGGAATTAATTAGAGCATTTGACCATTGTGGACTTGAAATTGTTCAGGCTATTATTAACAAAAATGACAAAGATTTATGTAGTTTAGAAAAGGATATAGATAAATACAATGAATTTGTCACACATGATTTGTTATTTACTGTTGAACATGAAAAGAAAAAATATTATGACATAAGAATACAAATTGATAAAAAATGTGATGAAATACTCAACGGGAAACATAGGAAGCTCGACCGAGATATTAAAGAGTATCAGGAAGGACGACAGTATCCAAAACCGCCCCCGGCGCGCTCTAGTCATTTTAGAAATGATTATGATGGTAATAACAGGGCCAATTGTCAGGAATTTACTGACAATGGATCCACTTCGGGGGGTGGGGGTGGAGATAACAATAGTGACAGAAATCACTACCATGAACAGGACGCCCTACCTAGGAGATCTGAAAGAATTAGGAACCAGCGTAATAATTCAAACCTTTTTTTCCCCAGGTCACCCTCCCCAACAGAGGGGAGGGAGGTACAACATGAGCAGGAACCAGAATATGTATCAGAAATGGTGAACAACATAGCGGTTATCCACACTGAATTTCAAGGGGATAATTTTACAGTTTTCAACAGAGCAGGGTATCATTTATTTATTTATTTGAAGTTTGTTTGCCAGGATGGTCCATTGGGCCAAGTGAACCTATTTTCAATGGAGTCCTGGGGAGAAAAGCTCCATAGGTACAATATCAAGTAACAATATATAAGAGCAATACAATAGCATAATGTCAGGAAAAGAATAAAAATAAAATAAAGTAAAAAGAAAATACAATACAATACAATACAATAATGCAATAAAATAAAGTAAAATACAAAACAATATTGTAATAGTATGTAAGATTGAACAGAAGAGTACATATAAGCATCTGAGAATGTTAATACAGCAGGAATGTGAAGCTTAGTGACAATTCATGTCAATTTAAATTTTTTTTTTTTTTTTTTTTTTTTTTAGGAATGTTAAAGGAAGGAAATAGAAGTAAATGCAGAACAATATAGACTTAAGAGATTATTTACGATGTATGTATTCCCACAGGGATGTGATTATAGACTGGGGAGGTAAGGTGGTAGCTGGGGATGTTATGTAGGATGGTACATGAGTATTCCCAGTGAGAAGATAAGTATGGATGATAAGGAAGTAGCTGGGATGTTATGTAGGATGGGAACATGAGCATTCCCAGAGAGATGATAAATGTGTGTGTAGGAGAGTTTTGAAGATGGGAAGGTTGCTGGTGCTGCAGATATGAGGTGGGAGTGAGTTCCAAAGACGGGCAAGGGAAAATGAGAGTAAGAGTTTGCCTGCTGGACGGGCAGGTTTGTGGAGTTCAATTAGGTTCTGAGTGTTGGTTCTAAGGGGTCTGTTAGGTTGGTGTATGGTGAAGGTTGAGGTGAGTGAGGGACAGAGTGAGGGCTTGAAAATGAGCTTATGAGCATGAGTTAGTTGAGTGTAGGTAAGGTAGTTAGGGAGCTCTAGCCAGTTTAGTTTATGTAGGGCAGTACAGTGATGGGAGGAGGATCTGTGGTCAGTGGTGAATTTAGCGATTTTGTTGTAACAGGAGGAGAGTTTAGTTTTGGTAGAGGATTTTAGGTTGGTTGGAAGTGGGGCCCCATATAGGACGGAAGGGATTAAATATGTGGTAGAGAGGAGGAGTCTAGTGGATGGAGAGAGGAAGCGAATATGGCGATAGAACATACCAAGTTTTTGGTGTGTTTTTTTAATGTTTGTTTGTATGTGGGAATCAAAACTAAACTGATTGTCAATGAGAGCTCCTAACAGTTTAGCAGAGGAAATTACTTCTATGGATGTGTTGTTGTGACTGTTTATAAGGAAAGAGTTTATGTCGATAGTTATGTTTTTGGATGGGGTGAATATCATGAGTTTGGTTTTTGATGGATTTAGAGCTAGGTGGTATTCATGCATCCATTTTTCAGTTGTTGAGAAGGCATCCTGAGTTAGTTTTAAAAGGGAGGGAATGGAATTAGCAGTACAGATAATTGTAGAGTCGTCTGCATATTGGACTATTTTAGCATTTGGGATATTGTGGTGGAAGTCATTAATGAAGATGTTGAACAGTAGGGGCCCTAATATGGAACCTTGGGGTACTCCAGTGACTGTGTTGAGGAATGAGGAGGTATTTTTCTTCCATTTAACTGATTGTTGCCTATTGGCAAGGTAACTTGTAAACCAGTTGATACAGGAGGATGAAAGATGTAGGTTGGACAGTTTGGTCAGGAGTAGGGAGTGGGAGATGGTATCAAATGCCTTAGATAAGTCTAGGAGGAGGGTGGAGACAATTTGGTTAGAATCTCTAGCTTTATTTACAGTTTCGAGGAAGGAGAGTAGTGCAGTAGTGGTGCTATGACCGGGTCTGAAACCATGTTGTGTTGGGGTTAGTAGGTGACTATTGATGAGGTATGGTAGTAGTTGTATGTGAATGCATTTTTCGTTTGGAGATGGGAGATAAGATGGCTATGGGCCTAAAGTTAGAGATGTTATTATTGTTACCTCCTTTGTGGAGGAGAATAATGTAGGCTTTTTTCCAAATTTGGGGTACATAACCTTCTTGGATTGACCTATTTATAAGTATACAAATAGGGAACGCGATGGCATCAGCAGCTGTTTTTAGGAAGAAGGAAGGGATGTTATCAGGGGCATTCAAGCAAGGTTTTAATTTGAGAAGGAGTTTTTTTATGGTAGCTACAGGTATGGGTTTGAGAGAGAGGAGAGGGGTGTGGGAGGAGGAGGAATCTGAGCAGGAAAGGGTGGTGGGAATTTCTGGTTGGTGAGAGGAGTTGTTTGTGAATGATGATGTTAATTTAGATATGGAGTCAATGAAGAAGCTGTTAAATTGGGAGGCTAGGACAGTATCAGAAATATTGTGATCAGGGTGTGGGTTTTATTTTTTGCTTGGGTTGAAGAGGGAGGAGATACTGTCCCAGAATTTTTTGGGGTTGGTCTTGTGATTGTTTTGGAGGGCAATATAGTAGGATTTGCGGTCAGAAGTGATACGTTTCTTAACTTTATTGCGGAGTATTTTGTATTCGTTTAGGGTGGCTGGGGTCTTGTATTTATAGTGGTTTTTCAAGGCTTTGTCATGGAGGCGCATGATAGCTAAGGTATTTTTGGTTAGCCATTGCTTTTGATTCTTTTGTTTTAGGGGTGCCAGGGTGTCTAGAAGGTTCAGGAATGATGTGTTAAAGTAGGAGACAGCTTCATCTAAGGGAAGTGTATTTAGGGATTCCAGTGAAATGTTTTAAGTATGTCTGAGAAGGTGATGGGGTTAAAGTTTTTTAAGGAGCGCACAGAGATGGTGGTATGTGGTAGTAGTAGGGATGGAGAGTGACGGTGGGTGAAAGTAGGAAGGTGGTCACTGAAGGAGTCAGGGAGTGTACTGCTACTGGAGATAAGGTGTGGGTGTGATACCAGAATCCAGTCTAGGGTACTTCCAGAGGAATGGTTCTTAGACGGTCTGGTTATTGTATCAATTAACTGATGAAAATTGTAAAGGTTTATATTTAGGGGGTTTGTAGGGCATTGGATAGAGGACCAGTTGATGTTACCGTCACCTAGGATAATGGTTTCATAAGTAATGTTGGTGGAGAGCCAGAAGAGGATGTCCTCAAGGATAGGTATGTTATCACCAGGAGGGATGTAGAGGGAGGCTAAGCAAATTGTTTTATGTTTGTTAAGGTGGAGTAGGGTTAGAAGTATTTCGGCATTAGCAAATTGGGGAACTGATTTTGAAAATGGGGTAACTGAAAAGGATGAGGAGTAGAGTAAAGCAACTCCACCTCCTTTTTTGTGGGTTCTGTCTTTCCTGATGATATTGTAGTTGGGAGGGGTTATTTCTGAATCATTTATGGATGGTTTTAGCTATGTTTCAGAAACTGATAATATGTCAGGATTGTTATGAAGAAGCCAGGCATGGAGGTTAGGGATTTTGTTACATATATTTTGAGCATTTAATGCTGAGAAGGAGATGGCTTTTGTGGATGTTGGTGTATTGGAGGGGAATGTTGAGGGACTACTGGAAGAGGGGCCAGGGTTAGGGTGTATATCACCAGAAAGTAGGGTGATGGTAAGTCAGTGTAGATGAAAATATAGGTAATTTGAGAGTTTAGTGTATAGTTTAAGGGTTATATACAATTACAGTGACACCCCGATTACTGACACATTTCTTTACCTATTCACCAAGGGTTTTAAGTATGTTCCACATAAAAATAGCAATATCATTAAAGTTATTCTGGATCTCAAAATGTTCATCCGGAAACTCAATTTGGAAAATATTATGGGAAGTACTGCTAACAGCGATACCTCTATTCCTTACAGAACTGGGGTTTACAATCCTCCTATACATCCACAATTGAAAAATTTGGAGAGCAAAAGTGAGCAAAAACTTAGGTTTATTAACGGACATCACAGATATTCCCCTAATTTGACTGTTGCAGAACACGAATTATTATTTCACCTCAGCCATAATTCTGATTTAAGAATCATGGAACCAGATAAGGGGGGGTGGCACTCTCCTTATGGATAAACATATGTATGAAAGTAAAATGTACACCATCTTACATGACAGTAATCGTTACACTCCAGTCTCGATTAATGAAATCCACATTTCATATAAAAAGATTGAATTTGCTATCAAAGATCTATTTGATCAGGAAGTTATCGACTTCAGTACATACAAATACTTAGAGAATGAGCATTCTAGGGTATCCGCAATTTTTGGGGTACCCAAAATACACAAGGATATTATAGGGTCCTTTGAGGCCTATAGTTTCTGCCCAGGGTTCCAAGATCTCCCCCCTATCTAAGTTGCTTGACAGTAAACTTAAAACATTTTGGGGTAGAGAATCCCACCTACTTAAGGATTCATGGGAATTTCTAAGCAAAATTCCACCTGATCTTTATGATTCTAATCTACAATTTCTTATTATTGATGTTGTGGATCTCTTTTCTGTTATACCACATCAGCATGGACTTTTCTGGTTGGAGGAGGCCCTGAGGGATAGAGCTAATGTGTGCGATAATGATATTTTCCTAATTCTTGAGTTAGCTGAAATATATTAAACAATAATTTTCTTTATGTTTCGGGTGAATATTTTAAACAAACCTCCGGAGTAGCTATGGGTGCCAATTTCGCCCCTACTTATGCAGATATTATTTTGTCCATTTGGGAGAAAAAAATTGTCTTGAACAGTGAATACAAGGTTAATTGGATATTTTATTCCAGATTTTTAGATGACATCTGTATTTTTCGGATAGGATCGACCAGTACCATCATGGAATTTATAAATTGTTTAAATACCACTACTGATTTCCTAACTTTTACTTACCAGATTAATCTGGAAAAAGTAAATTACCTAGATGTAACACTTTCTGTTCAAGACAAAGGTTTCAAATCTGCCATCTATAGAAAACCTACCTTCTCCAATAGTTACATCCACTATAACAGTTCCCACCCAAAACACCAAAAGAAAAGTATTGTCAAAGGTCAATACATTAGGGCCTCCCATATGACCTCAGATGATAACGAATTTCAATTAGAATGTTCCAAACTTTTTGCAACATTTCAGGAAAGGGGATACCCTGATACATTTATTGACAATATTAGACAAGAAGTTTTGGATGGCAGGAACATCAAATATAGACCTATCCTGGGGATAGGGAACTTAGAAAAAAATGCTAGTCGAGCTGGTCAGCGAAATTATGACCCAGAGTACAATAAAGCTTTTATAACTGAATACAGTGCCAATTCTGGCACCACTAGCAACATTATAACAAGTGAGTGGGAAACTTTTCGAGATATTACAGATCTTAGTAATTTAAAGGACAAAAAAGTAAATACTGTATATCGAAGGGGGAGTAATATCAAGAATATATTAGAATTTGAACCAGTTACCAATAGGTTTTCCAATCAACGTAGGGGCACCTATAAGTGTGGATCATGTTCACAGTGTAGATATATTTCTAATACAGATAAAATTTACCTACCTGCTAGAAATAGATGGATTAGGGCAGCCGCCTTTTCAAATTGCAATAGCCAAGGAGTTATATATTTGGTGACATGCCAACAATGTCAAGCATTTTATGTTGGCAAAACGGAAAGATCTCTCAAGAGGAGGATATATGAACACATTTATGAGATTTCTAAGAATAATTCTAATAATGCTTTGTATCGTCACTCCTCAACATGTCCCATGGCTAAATACCTATTTTTTGTCCTAGAGGTGATGGCTCGGGACAATAGGGGGGGACCTTGGGAGACAAAACTTGAACATAAGGAAACCTGTTGGCAGATAACATTAGAAGCCAACAGGTTCCCTGGTTTAAATGACACAATTTCCATCGTCCCACTTCTTAAGTTAAGAGGTGGGAGAATATGAAGGGGGCTACTTTTGAGTTTTTTATTACAATAGGACTTTTTTACAAGGAGGATCATTATTTTTATATACCATTTAATAGTATAATAATTCTAATTTTAGTTAAATTAATAATTTGTAAAATGAATATGTATCAGGTGTATTTTAGCCCTCTCTATTATTTTTATTTTGTATAAAGTAATTTACATTAACAAACTAACTTTTTTAATATTATCCTATTTTAATAATGCACAAAAGACATATTTAAATAAATGTTTTGAGGTTAGTGGTAGCAGCCCTTTTAATGATTTATTGTTTAATTGATTTATTGTTCATATGATTATTCAAGTCGGGTCTGTTTTTACTTCTGTTATCTGATGAAGTCAAGCAAGTGGATTGACGAAAACGTTAATGTGCATTGTGTCAACGTTAATAAAGAAGTGTTTTAGCGTGGTTGCGGTCTTCTCTGTACTGACTTTTGTTTTACTGGTTTTGGATGGGTGAGTGTGTCTGTAAGTGCAATCTGTTGTGGAGGGTAGGAGGTGTGTCTCATTTGTGATGAGTGTCTGGTGTGTGTCAGGCTAAATTATGGATGGTCTGTATAAAAATTAGAGACTGTTGGAAGGTATTGGAAGGATTGTGCATGCTTGAATTTGTGCATGCATGTCTGTAGAAAAGTGAATCGAGGAGGGGGTGCCAATGCCAGCATGATGCACAGGCCACCACTGGTGATTACTGCAGCAAATTGCTAATTAGCACTAGCAGTAAAGCTGCACAGTTTAGAGATATGCAAATCAGCTGATAACGGAGTCATTCATCACTGTGGTTAATCTCCCTGAAGAACATTTCCTTTTTGCTGCACCAGTTTTTGCTTGTGGCTGAGTTTTTTTCTGAATCCAGGCCCAAGTGTATTTTTCTATATAGAATAAGAAAAATATTTATTTTTGAAAGGAGCTGCTCTACCCAAGTGTGCTGCCCCTCTATACCCCTGATATCTAAACATAGTGGTGACGAGGTCACTGTTCCTCAGACCTCAGAGAATACTTCAGGTATACTACAGGGCTCTCATTCTGAGTCCTGTGCTGTTCAACATCTATTGCTAGACATTAAGCAGTGTTATATAAGAAAATATGCTGAAGATTGTAAGATAAATGCAACATAATGTATTTCAGAAAACCTTGCATAACACCTATATATTTGGGATTGGATATATTAAAGGATGATTCTTATTACAAAGATCTGGGAATTATTATGCCTAATAATTTCCAGATTGGATGACATGCTGATACCTTAATGCATAAAGCAGTAAAACAACTGGGCATAATGGTAAGAAATCTAGCAGCAAGGGATATATACTGCTTAACCACACTGTTTAAGATTTATGCGCATAATAGTTTAGAATACAGTAATATCTTCATTGTTTGTATGTCCAAACAATTAAACAAAATAGACACTGTGCAGTAAAAATTTACAAAGAAAACTCTATATTGTCTATGAAGTCTATGCTGCTGCTGCTGCTAACAGACATAGCCAAGAAGGAGAAGAATTTTCAGACATCTGTTAACTTATCACAGTCTTTATGAGGTGGAAATTGTAGAGCACTACAGGTTAGATAGAGACACACTACAGGAACTCTCAACCTCTGTTGTCCTCAACTCAGACCCAGGGCAAACTGAGGGGAACCAATACCGGTGGAGACAAAGGTATGTGTCACACTTAAGAATTTTAGGTACAGGATCCTTTCAAAGACCAAAAGGGGACATGCTGGGGGTATCCAAGGCATCAGCATCCAGGATCCTCCATCAGTTCCTGAATGCTATGCTTCAGTATGCCAGTGACTGCATATATATTTTCCCCGTACTCCAGAGAACAGGCCACAAATGTGCTACCCTGCAGCACACTACCAGAAGTACTGGGTGCCATAGATTGTACACATATAGAAATCAAGGCACCACCCAGGGAACAGGGAAGGATCTACATAAATAGAAAGGGCTTCCACTCCATTAACTGCCAAGTCATGTGTAATGCCAATGGAATCATCTTGAATGTGTGTCCTGGCAACTTAGGCAGTTACCATGACTCACATATCTGGCCACCTCCCATCTGTATCAGATGTTCACTAGGGGTGAGATCCTACAGGGTCATTTACTTCAGGGGGTGCAGGTTATGCACTGGAACCATGGCTGATGGTGCCCATCAGAAATGCACACACACTCACTGAAGAATGCTATAATGAGGGACACTCTCAAACCAGAAATATCATAGAGTATGTGTTTGGGCTGCTGAAGTCACAGTGACACTGCCTAGATAAATCAAGAGGAGCCCTGCAGTACAATCAATGTACATGTAATGAATTCTTCACCATCTGTGCTATGCTTCACAACATCATCCTGAGCAAACAATTTCAGCATGATCAACAAGGGGAAAAGGCACACATCTCACAACCAATGGCAAGGTCACCACACGCAGGTGAGGAGTCAAAGGGGGAACCAGCAGACATAGGTGTACTCAATATGCCCTCGCATTGGCTAAGAGGCAATGCATAGCACACTCACTCACCACCTAAGGGGCTAAAACCTTCATCCTATGCACATACAAATAGCAACATTGATGCCAGGCAATGCTCACAGCCTTTACTTACTCATGTAATGGCTATTTACTCCTAGCATCAGACAGACTCAGCCCTGAACTAAAACTGTAGCAGCTGCTGGATTTACAAGGTAAGTGCTGAACCTGGAGTGTTAAAACAGAATTGTGTAATAATACAAATGAATGACATATCCTTGCATGTTGTTCTGTGGTAATGTAAGTAAGTAAAAGATGGGTGATTTGTACAGTAACGACTTTAAAATGTGATAGCAGAGATTTATGTGAATGCATGTGTCCTCTATCAAGTAACAGATCTTTAGGCATCAAAGATTCATTAATTCAGATGTCTCAAAAATACTGATGGTCACCGAATATCCTCAGTTTGGCCTCATACTTTTGTACAGAAAAACCATTAAAGAGAGGAGTTAGAAAGTAATGATACACATTTCAGTTTCAGACTTCTTAACCCTCAAACGATTCTTAAAAATACTGATGCAGATAACTGTTTTGATTCTATCAACTGTCTAACTTTGTCTGACCAAAATATGTTAACAGTACAATTAGCAAAACAGCATCACAAACACAGACACTAAGCACTAAGTCAGCTATGCACCCTGAGCATCAGGCACAAAGCTTATGTATCCCTGAATCCAAAAGACAGAAAACAAGGGTATGTCACAGTTATCATTTCTTGCAAATGGTGTCTTTGTGTGTGTGTGTGTGTGTGTGTGTGTGTGTGTGTGTGTGTGTGTGTGTGTGTGTGTGTGTGTGTGTGTGTGTGTGTGTGTGTGTGTGTGTGTGTGTGTGTGTGTGTGTCTGTGTCGGGGGGCAGGAAGACTAGGCTGACACAAAAGGTAAGTGAGTGTGTGTGAGTAAGAATGAGAAACAGACAGACATTTGGATAAAGTAACAAATGGCCGTTGAGACAGAATGAGTTTTTAGCTTCATGACTGGACCATGTAACTGTTGTGCATGTCTATATAGGCCCTCCAGGTGAAATTGGTGTGTGAATGCCTGCAGGAACATAGCCAAACTCTGTGCTAGCTCTACATCTTGGTATGTCAGACAGGTGTGAACCGCGCATTGTAGAGGTGGCAGTTCATTGTTGCCATGAGTACTGGCTCTGCCAGGAGGTGCTCTGGCACTTTCACGCACATGGTCAGATGCACTGCTGCTACCTGAACATGACTGATATCTGATGGATGAGTTCTACTCATGGCCTGCCACATCTGGGTGTGGACACCTCAACCACTGAAAGAGCAGTGGATGTAGTGCCACTATGGGATCAGGCTAACATCAGATAATATGGCTGACCAACACCCACATGGATGCCGTCCTCCTTCCAGCAGATTTTCCATCACAGACACTGCCCATTGCAACTTGTCATTCATCCAATCCATTGAATCGGCAACATGGTGGAGGCAGTCATTCATGTCAGCCTGTGCCACATCTACAACCCTAAACATTTCTGTAGAGGACCTATTTGGATATGCCTGTGCCTCCATGACAGCCCTAAACATACGTTGAGTGGCATAGGAAGATGCACTGGTTTCAGGTAGAGGATGGACAGCAGGTCTCCTCTGAGCACCCCTAACAACTGCCTGCATGGCATCTCACCCAAACTTTGTCTATGGCCAGAGTCAACAGGCACTGAAGCCACAGTAACCATATTACCCTAAACAAGTGTTTCACCCTCCACCTGCCGAATATCTGAGTTCTCATTGTAATGGGTTGGTGTAGACCTACTGGCTGTGTCTGATGGAATTACAAGGGATGGCTGAATGTCAACCTCAGTGTCAGATTCAACCTTTGTACTCCCTGACTCTGCCTCTGTTTGGCCACCATCATCATAAGAGTCTGCTGATACTCTGAGTCAGTGGCCCTATGGCACACCCGATCATATGTCCTGCTCTAGCCACCTACTTTGTTCATATCAGCCACTATCTGCTGCCAAATTTGCATTCTGCCAAGCATATCCCTATGTCCCCTCTCAAGCAAAAAGGCACCATGTCTCCCAAATGCTACCACAATGACTTCATTCTCAGGGTCACTGAAGGGTGTTTGGCAGGATTGGGATGCCTGAGTACCATGGTCCTAGGTGATGTAAAACACAAAAGAAAGACAATACACATAAGTATCACATAAATAAAAGTCATGCTTAGATATAACACATACAAGGTAGTATTTCATTATTATCCACTGGTAAAACATAAAACAGTCAAGATATTCAAATATAAAAAAGGAATTATGTGGTTGAAACATATTACAATCACACTTAAAGCAAGGTTGGATCCAAAACAAGGACAGTAACAATACAAATTTTGTTTGTGCCAAACAGAAATAGAGCTTGGCTCCCCCACCCTTAAAACAACAGACAAATGACATATTTTGCTAACAAACCATCAGTGAACTGTTAAAAGTGCTATCAAATAAACTGTTCCCTAAAAGATGTTTATACATTTATCACAGAACATTAAATTTTATGCAATTGCCAGTCACAGCTACCTGTGGCCATCACTCCCCTAGTGGTGTCTATAGGCCACCCTAGAAGGCAAAAACCCCTGTGTCATTGACAATATACGACATTTACATTTCACAGAAATAACAATAGAAGAGTTTTCTTCTTCTTCTTTTGGCTTTTCCCGATTAGGGGTCACCACAGTGGATCACCTGTCTGCTCATGATTGGCAGTAGAGTTTTACAGTGTCGAGTTGCCAGCCCGGCACCTAATCTTCCACGGAAGGCACATACACACATGCACTCACACCTAGGGCCAATTTTACAGTGTCCAATCCACCTAAGTATGTCTTTGGGATGTGGGAGGAAACTGAAGCACCCAGAGGAAACCCACATGACCACAGGGAGGACATGCAGACTCTGCACAGAAGGCACCCCAGCCGAGGATCGAACCAGAGAACCTCTTACTGTGAGGTGACAATGCTAACTGCTGCACCACCGTGGCCACCCAAATAACAATAGAAGAGTACAAAGAGAAAAATATTTGTAGCATTAGCAAATTAGCACTTTTATGACAGTTAATAAGGCTGTGCATCTGAGAAAGTAAAATGCCTTGACAAACATGCCTATGCCATCAGTACACTTCTAAGAAATTTGAAAATGTGAAATGTTTGCCTTTTCTCCATGAAACCAAACTGTTCCATACCTATCAATTGTGGCAACACCTTTGCCATTCTTTTAGCTAGCACTTTATAATCATGGTTTAAAATTGAAATTAGTCTTTATGAGCCTGGGTCTGACAGGTATTTGCCCTCTTTGGGTAATACAACCGCCACAAATTTCTTCCAAGATGCTGATGCTTCCCCTCCTTTTAAAATAGTATTCAACAAAATATTCCTGATCTTTAGCACTTTATTCCTTCCTAACTTCCAGATTTCCACAGGAATACCATCTGTTCCTAGAGACATCCCTGTAGATTGATTATACTTCCTTGTTTTTATCTCATCTCTTAGTTTTTTGAACTCATCTTTCTCTAATCTTGGCATAATTAAGTCTTCTATAAATATGATTGTTTGTGTTCTTTCTTGGTATCCACATTAATCTGCTTTATACAAATTTTCATGAACTTTCCAAAATATCTGTATCAGTTGTATAGGATATCTGGTTATTTTTCTTTTCATAGGCTCCTTAGGTTTGGCAACAGCCCTTTCTACTTTCAGTTGCTTAAATCACTGCACTAAAAGTTTTTGTGCTCTAGAGTTGTTATAAAAATAGTTGATTAACAGAAATCTTTCTAAACTTATGCAAATTATCCAATATTCCCTTATTTTCTGTTTAGCAATGTGAAGGTGCTCTCCTTGTTCTGTGAGATTCCCCTTATTCTGCAACACTAATCTTTGTCAGCCCGTGTAAAATTCCTATTCCTAACTGTCTCTCTTTCTCTTTTATTTCTACCCTATTTTTAAACTCCATTTTCATTTTATCCCACTCACTAGTTATTCCTTTTGAAGAATATTCTGTCCTTGCTAATAACTCTCTAATAATTTTCACTACCCATTCTTTAAATTCCTCTCTTTTCCACAGGTAGGTGTGAAAGTTCCAGTGTCTCATTTTTACTCCATTACCTTGAATTTTTATCTGAGTTTTTTTGGTGCATGATTTGAAATGGTTATTGGATGTGTGTCAAAGCTGTCAGTTATGCATAAGTTCCTGTGAAGTATAATTTTTATCCGTATTGGCACCTTTAGAAGAAATATTTAAATTCTTTATGAATTATTGCTACTGAATTCATGTCTTCCATACCAATAAATTTCATCAGAAATTACATCTTTTTCCATATTTTCCCTGCTAGGCCCCCCTTGGTAGATCCCCACTATTGAAAATGAAGTTCCAATTCACACCTACAAATAATATTCCCTGCTGAAAGCTGATTATTTTTCCCAGGGTTTTCTCAAGCTCCATAATAGCAGTTTTATGTGGAATATAAATACATGTCAGCATAATACTCATTGCTTGACAATAGCTCCTTACTATTGCAAATCTACCATTATTGTCTTTTTTAACTCTTCTATCACTATTGGAGCCCCTCTAGCAATCAGTACCATTACTCCACTTTTCATTTGTCCCTGTTATTCTGCTGAATTTTAATTCTGAAATAATTTCTTTGTCAAATTCATGTACTTATTTCTTTCCAAATATGTCTTTTGCAACATTTGTATTTGCACTCTGCACCTCTTAATATAATTCAGTGCTCTTTCCTTTTTCTTTCCAGCTGTAAGGCCATTTACATTCCACAATTCTATGGATAGAATAGCTATTATAATAAAAATCTAGTCCCCACTTATTATACATGACAGTTTTTTGAATATGTATTTCCAGCTTTTGACTTACATGTACACTAGTATTTGGCAGGATGGTGTGGCCATTTGGGCCTGCAGTAGAGGCAGTTCTGAAGACTGTGGTTGGAAAGAGGGTTGGAAGGAAGGACTTAGGCTTGGATGTTGCTGGGGATGCTGTAACCATTTGGGCCTGCAGGTAGTGGTGGTTGGAAGGTCCATGGTGATAAGAGGACGGTCAGACAAAAGGACCGAGAGGTAAATGTTGCTGATGATGCATGGAGATGGCTGTGTTGTAGAGGGTGATGGAACTAGTCCATGTATTGTGCTTGTTTTAAATCTTCTGGTCTCTGGTTGACTCTTTTCACTGCCGCTGTATATGTGTATTTTGTTGATTCTTGTTGTATGTTGTGTTTTGTTGTTCTGTTTTTGTGCATGAGCTGGTAGGAACAAAATATTATTCAGCTGTAACTCAGGTATGGTTGAATGGCAATAAACTTACTTTTTGGCTTGACTTTTATATGGATGCTTCTTCTCATTTCCATTAAAACCTATGTCACATTTCTCAAGTCTTTTTATTTTAATGAAAACCATCAAACAAAAAAAAAATACATTTCCAGAACAACCCCATCCTCTATAAACATAGAAAAAACACACAAAACTATTTTCATTTTTATTAAATGAAATTTAATCCTTCAGATAGTGACAACTGCCCCAAATTAATAGCTGCACCTACAGGCATAACCTAATCTAAAATTTAGGTTACCAATTGTTAAGTGCATGTTACAGCCTATGTTTCCCTTACACTGATTGTTTCCTGTTATTTTCTTGTCTCTACCCCCTCCGAAATGTGAAAAACAACTTGTATGCTTTTAGAAAACATTAATTTGTAGCTGCAAAGAAAAAGGTGCACTGGCTGTCTTTAAATAAAACTAAATTATGCACTGTTCTATTAGATGTATTAAAGTATTATGGATGCTGGGGGTGCTACTATTTCTTTTTCACTTTATTTTTCACTGAAATACTTGTCATTGTGCCTTTAAATTGTGCCTTCCCCGCAGAACAAAATGATTATAACTCTGAAGATTTATTGCTTGCACCTGTAGACTTCTTGTCTATCATTAAACATTTGCTAATGGAAAAAAAAATAAACTAATATCTTTGCAGATGCAAAAAGACTAGAATTTTCATTGGTTTAATCATTTTATCTTATTTTTCAAGCCTATTTACTTACAAAAAAAAAACTTGTTCATAGCTTAAGCTAATGACATAATCTAAATACCCACCCTTGTAAAGCAAAATATTACTCCAGAAAAAAATCACTTTAGCTATCAGATATAGGAGACACTGTCTCTCTCTCTCTCTCTCTCTGATACCCTCCCTGTGGGAGGAATAAAGATGCTTGTTGAAGTAGTCCATTTAGTTAAGATAGCAGAAGACGCAATAAAAAACGTGATGTACAATCAGTCTGCAGGGAAGTCTCCAGGAATATATGGTATTCCTGTAGATGTTTGGAAGCTAGGAGGGAAGAAAGTGATAAAGATCTAGAAGCACCAACATCCTGAAAGAAAGCTGTGGTGGCTGTAATACCTAAAGACGATAAAAGCATATCAGACCCAGCTTCATACGGGTCCATTTCAATTTTAAACCATGATTATAAAATGCATGTCATTAAAAGAATGGCAAAGGTATTGCCAAAATTGATAGCTATGAAACAATGTGGCTTTGTGGATGGGGGCAAACATTTGACAACAATAATGATCAAGAGGGAAGCAGAATGCAAGAAAATATTGTTGTTGCTTGCTGCAAAAAAAGCATTCAACAGAGTATATGAGCAGGGCAATGGAGGCATTTGTATTCCCTGATAAAATAGTAAGGTTAATTAGGAGGATATATGAGAAATTAAAGGCAACATTTAAAATGGGTGAGTTCCTCTCTGATAAGTTGTGTATGAACAGAGAAACCAGGTAGAGGTGTGCTCTTTTGTCTTTGTTATTTGTGTTATATTTAGAGCCACTGGCAAAGAAATTCAGAGATATAATTGGTATGGTAATCAAGAAAAGTTGGCTTTATTTTCGGACAATACTATTTTGTACCTGATAAAACCAGAAATGTTGTGGAACATTCTGAAACAATTTCAAGTTTTTTAAAGATATAAAATTAATAAAGACAAAACAAAGGCTATAGCTGTAAACTATACAACCACATTAATTGGTGCAGCAATACCCATATTTATGGGGACATGATAAAATGAAGTATTTAGGATTGTGTTAAAAAGGAATCATTTGTTGCAGCTATGAATAAGGGAGAATAGACGAAACAAAAGATAATACAAAAATGAGAAACTAGAAGCTTTTTTTTATGGATATGGATAGTAAGCTATAAGAAGTGAAAATGTTTTTAGTCTCTTTACTTTTATATACAAATCAGGCATACTTTTATCAACTAGAGGAGAAGTTGTGAATAGCAATTAGAAAACAGTTGAAGGAAATCTGGGAGGGGAAGAGGGCAAGGGTCATGTGGTATAATTTAATCCTTCTAATAGAACATGGTGGTTTAGGATTACCTGATTTGAAGAGCTATTTTAGAGCTACACAATTAAGGCATAACATAAGCAGAAAACAATAATTCAAAGTGAAAAAGGATGATGATAAAGTGTGGGAAATTCAAAAAATAAGGGGAGAGTAGGATTTTGAATGCAGATCCTCAAGGAGAATGACAATAGCCATACAGGATATTATATTTACAAAGTAGCAGAAGGTATTCTAAACCAACACAAAAATGGAGAAAGGTGGGGTACAGAGTATAGGCAATAGAGATTGCAATTTACTGAAGAAAACCGACAAAAGAAACAAGGTTTTGGGAGCAAATAACTAGAGAGAGAAAGGTGACAAAGTAGGAAGAGGCCAAGAAGACATTTGGACTGCAGGCTAAAGACTTCCTTCCCTACAAGGAATTAATATCAGAGTATAGGCAAATGGAAAGGCATAGGGAATCCTAAGTGAAAGACCTGCTCTGGTAGAGTTTTTAGTTGAATCTAGAACAAACGCTACTGTTAAAAACAAGGATAATTAGTAGTGCTTATAAAGTATCACACAATAACTATGGAAATCAATCAAAGGAGGTTAGAAAAGATTGGGATGAGAGATTGGACAACATATGCATGACTCTCAAACATGAGAGTCTGGAAGATTTTGGATTTTTGCTTGGAAGAGTTTGCATAGGTATTTTTATACCCCAAGCAGACTCCAAAGAATTTTTCCTTAGGTAGATGGCAAATGCTGGAGTTGTGATGGGGAAGAAAGAGGTAACTGGAAACATATGTTTTTGGAATGTAATAAGTTGGTAGAATTTAAAAATTCCTTACAGAGCACTTTCTCAGAAATATTGGGTGAGCAAATAGATGTAACTAAAGAAATGATTTATTTTTAGCTGGAATATGGGATCTAAATTGCCTAGACATAGTAATGCTTGTTAAGTTTAATTTTGGTAGCTGCCAAAAAGGCAATTATTAGAAAATGGAAATCAAAATCTAAACTAATTGTATTTGAAGTAGTGAATACTGTAACAGAGATAAGATAACTGGAAGTGGGATCTTTAGACAACGGTAGGAACAAGTTACTTAAAAAAATGGAAATTGTGGGAACAATACATGCAGAATATTATTTTGGAGGAGGAGTGGGGTCTATGGGAAGGCAGGAAATGATCAGTTTATGTAATGTTGGATTGACGATAATTGTATAAAAGAATATATGTTATATATTATGTTTGTAATTGAGAACATGTCAACATGGGTTGATTTATATAAATGTATGCTTGTTTATGTCTTATGTGATAATTCAGTACAGGTGTTAAAAATATCTTTGGTCCTCCTGGAAAAATACTATGAAGACAGCAGGGTACAGCAGGTTGAATCTCACACCTGCCTCTCAACATTCCCTCATTGCTGGGATACATTTGCTTCTGTTTTGCCTGGTGTATAGTGAATAATCATTTTCCATAAACACTCTCTTGTTTCCAGTTTTTAATACTTTGACCTTCTGTCAAAATTTTTTTTGTTAGGATCAACTTGTTCTGCTGGTATGATTGCATATTTACTAATATAGGTCTTAATTGCTTTCTCATAGCCAGGTTTGAAGCATACAAAGTTCTCCAATTCAGGATGGTGCTGGTAAGTTGACGCACACTGGTGAAAAATAGTAAATCCCGCTATGCAGCTCTGGAATAAATCAATCCTTTCTTATTCAAAGGTTATCCAAACAGTTGCCATGTTCAAGCATCCAAATGTAAATAGTGGACAAAAGGTAGAACTAAAACCAAACTGGACCAAACAGGGCCAGAAGTTTATTAAAACATTAAGCAACAAAAATACTGCTTTTCGTCCTTTCACCATACAAAGACTTCTTCAGACAAATGGTTCTACACAAGAAACCAGCCTGTGTTATAAAGGCAATTTCCACATTTCCTGATCACAAAGCATTTGTCATTTCCTCTTCCTAGTTATACACCCATTCAGTAGTATACACAATTCACTTGCAAGAACAAAAATAAGGTTAAAACATTAAAATATTAAAATGAAAATACACAAAAGCAAATCCCCATTTCAAGTATAAACTCACTAAACAAGTATGGGTAATGTGGACTATGAGAATAACAAGTCCAAACATACACATTAAAACATTTGAACATTATGTCATTATGTAATAAGGAGGGGGGGGGGAGGGGAAACATATTTGCAACATAATGATGACATAATGATGAGTAACTCTGCTTTCTGACTGCTAGCAGAATTTAGTACTGTGATATATGAGAACCAGTCAATCATAAGACAATAAAAATGAGACTTAAAGTAAACATTTTATAACAAAATATGCTGAAAATAAATGGTGAAATAGTAATATAAGTGTCACAAATATATATTATATGCTATGTGTGTATGTTGAAAATTAAAAATGAAGTGCATGTTCAAACATTATATGCTCTACCAAGTCTGCATATATCACAATAAGTGTCAGAAGTGAAATAGCCTATCTATTCAATGCTTTCAATTTCAAAATACTGGAAATAGAATATTGCTCATTAAGCCCTGGTACTGAGCAGGCTCTTGTGCGAAGTTGCCACAACAATTCTAGTCTCTCTAGAAGCAGGGGGGTTGGTCCCCCTCTATCATTGTGGACACATTCACCTATAACTCTAAAGCCGAAGGTATGATTCAAAAATGTCGCTGTGTGTCTAGCTAAAGCATTGGTCATGTTTCCAGTTCGAATGCTGTATAGGTGTTCATACACCCTTTCCCTCAGTCTCCTCTCAGTTTTTCCAATATAGAATGAGGGGCATGCTTTGCAAATAGCCACATATACCACATTCTTTGAATTACAATTAAATTTACCTTGGCTGATGTATTGCCTATTTCTCAGTGTAAAATGTTTACCTATGTCCATGTGAGTACAATACCTACACATATTGCATTTATTCATGCCTAACATAGATGGCCTACAGTTGTTCATTTTGCTTGTTTGCAAGATGCTCTTTATATTTGCTCCCTTCCTGTATACTATTTTAACTCTGTTTGGTAGTGCACTTGGGAGTCTCTCTTCGTCTAATAAGAATTTCCAATTCTTGTTAATAATGTCCGAAATTTGGTAAGCATCCAGACTAAATGTTGTAATAAAACAGAAGTTATTAATATCAGTATGTTCCTCCCTATTAAGTGGTTCGCTTAACGTGTCACCTCCATTAGTTGTACTACTTAAATTTTCTCCCAAAAGTGGTATGTATATGTTTTTCATGCGTTTCAATGATACTTCCCTTATAAGTGCATCCACCAAAGAAGGAGGATATTTCCTCCTCAGGAACATGCCTCGCAACAATTCACACTCAAGGTGAAAGTCAGTTTCCCTGGACACCATTCTAGCTGCCCTCACCAGTTGGCCTTTGACAACAGCTCCCTTTTGAGTCACGGGATGGCAGCTAGAATAGTGTAAAAGGGAGTTTGAGTATGTTGGTTTCCTGTAGATCCTTGATACAAAGGTACTGGTTTGTAGATCCTTGATACAAGGGTACTGGTTTGTAGATCCTTGATACAAGGGTACTGGTTTGTAGATCCTTGATACAAAGGTACTGGTTTCCAAGTCCTTTTCCAAGTATACATCAAGGTATGCAATTCTACTTGTATGGAAACTGTGTGTGAAGGATAAAAAGGCGGTGCTATCATTGAAATGGATGAGTAATTCATCTGCAACTTCAGAGTTGCCCTTAAGTAATATAAAAATGTCATCCAAAAATCGAGTGTAATACCTGATGTTGCTGGCCACCTCTAAGTGTTGAACTACATAAGTTCTCTCCCAGTGTGCCATCACCAAATTGGCGAAACTGGCCCCACAGGGAGAGCCCATCGCTACACCTATTTTCTGCACAAAGTATTCCCCACCAAATGTGAAGTAGTTGTTATCCAACACAACCTCAAGTAGTTCACATAATAATGAAACTAACGGCCCCCATTTCAAGTAATAACTCCCTCACCCATTCGACCCTCGTGCTTTGTGGTATCGATGAATATAAATCCTTAACATCTATAGTTAAGAAATTTAACTCTTGGTCGAATGGAATAGAGCTAATAGATCTCAAAAATGCCCAGGAGTCCTTACATATCTGTGGGAGCTGACATACAAATTTCTTTAAATGATAGTCTATAAATTTAGCTATTGGGTAAGCTATACTACCTCTAGCATCTATCAAGGCTCTCAATGGTGGGTCCGAAATAGATTTGTGAATCTTAGGGATCCTGAAAACAGTTGGGATCTTTGGAAATGCCATAAACAGAAAAATATAAGTGTCTTTGTCTATTCTAGCCTCTATAAAAAGCTCCTCAATCAGTGCTTTTATCCTGTTGTATGCTACGTTCAGTTCATTTTTAGATACACTTTGATATGTATTTGTGTTAAGGATCCGCTTAACCCTAATATTGTAGTCTGGTACATCAAATATAACAAGACCACCTCCCTTATCTGGCTGAACAACCCTAACATTGGTGGTCTGGATCAACTCTATACATTGTTTCTCTTCGTTTGTAATGTTATTAGTAATTGAATTGTTACTAGGTTGTACATTATTCAAACAGTTAAAAATATCCCATTCGCATATTTTTTCAAACAAAGTTAATGATGTGTGCATAGGTGGACAAAAGCAACTAGAAACATGAAGTGGGTCAGGTGCTCCTTGTGAGGCTTTACTAGGGCCAAATATGAAATGCAAGTTGAGTCTTCTCATGAATAACTTTAAGTCCACCATAGTGTGTGCAATACTAGCTCTTGTAGCAGGTATAAATGTTTGACCCTTCGAAGAAAATCAGCCATTATTTTGTCAACCTGAATAGTGAAAAGTTATAAATACAAAAGTCACCTTCTGAATTTTTCAGGTACTGGAACCAGTCCTGGATCAGGGTCAGCGTCATGAAGTCTGTTGAAGGTGGAAAAATTATTTCTTCCATGAGTTCAAATTGTAGTTCGAGGCAGGTGTTGGAAAATTTTGCCCTTTCTCTTTAGTCCCTCTACTCCGGTTCCTGGTATCCGATGAAGAAATTGCCTGGTTGCCCTGAGTATGCTCACCCGTTACCTCGTTGTTCTCATTGAGGTTCTCATCGTCCCCTTCAATGTTATCATGTCGGTTCTCCATAGAATTATCATTCCCTGATTGAGATTTGGGGGGGGGGGGTAAGCTGCATTCAAACGGTAAGCTTCTTTGTCTCTGTTTAGTTTCTTAATTTTGGTAGATTTAAGTTTGACAAGGTGCTGGTCAATGCTAGTAAAACAGCGCTTATAATCAAATTTATATCTAGAAAAATCCAGACTTGACTTTAGCTTTGAGTCTAGTGCATTGAGTTCTTGCACTAATGAATCAGCCCATGACTGATAATGCTTAGATATTAAAGTCATTAGCTCAAAGCCATGTTTATCAAACAAAGAGATAAGGTCCTTGTGGAAGTCAGTCCCCCCCACAAGGCCAGTTGGGTACTGCCATGATCTCAGTCCTTTTGGGACAATTCTCTCACTGAGACATTCCTTAAAGTAAGCAAGTTCAACTTGTAGTTTCTTATATTTGTAAAGTTTAGCATCAAATTCTTTCAATAAGCTAGTTACTAGTTGCCCATCGGGTTCATTAGTTTGAAGGCGTTGGTCATTGGCATCGTTAGTAAAAGACACTGCAGTTCCTAGCCACTCATCTAGGTTTAATGCAATAGGTTGCCTCGCATGGTGCTGTTCATCACCAGTTCTTTGGATATTGTTTCCGTCTAAATGTTGCATCCCAGACCCCTCAAATGGGGTCGAGTGAATAGACATGGACAGGTTAGGGTCATTCATTGACAGGTCTATATTCTGGGTAAGGGGATTTGGGGGGTTTAAAAGTTCAGTAGTATTACGAGGGCCGTTGTTAGTAGCAGAACACCCTCTACCTCTAAGAGATGAACTAAATGAGAAAGTATCAACTCTCTCAGTTAATAGTTCTACCTTTTTAGTTAATTTCTCCATCAAAGTAAACAGTACCTGTAAGTTGTTAGCGTTGTCATTATTCGGTTGACTTTGGAAATTCACAAAAAAGACACTCTCATTGAAACATCATACTTATAAGGAAAGATGTTGTATATTAAATTCATATTATTTTTATTTTAGACTTACTAGCGGAAAAGCTACCACTGCTTATAGAATGACCAGATATTACAGACAATTCATAATATTTTTCTTTCTAACAACATTCAAGCACACATATACATTTCATTATACCAAATAACAGAACATTCTTAAGGCATAATAATAATGCTTAAATAATTCTCAGACTATTCGGTTGCATCCTTGTATACATAAGGTTATCTGAGGATTTAAGAAGTTTTAAACCTAGCTTTATTATTGGAAAGGAGGTAATGTTTTTGACCCTGAGTTTAATGAGGCAGTGTTCCTAAACAGCCTTCAGCCCTGAACACTGGACAAACATATGAGAAAACATAAATTAAAGGCACACACACAACCACACACACACACACACATATATATATATATATATATATATATATATATATATATATATATATATATATATATATATATATATATATATATATATATATATATATATATATATATATACACATGCATATACACACACACACACACACACACACACACACACACTCACACACACACACACACACGAAGAATTCCTTTTGCTTTCCTTTTAATTAAAGTTTCCAGATAACTGACTTTTTGTCTGCAGTTTTTACTTGTATACATTTACATGCGTATATATACATAGGCAGATGGATAGATAGATAAATGAAGAATACATTTTGTGCTTTATGTTTAGAGAACAAGTTTCATAATGAGAGGTAAAGTCATAAATTGAGTTTCTTAATTCTTAAGTATAACATATTTCATGTCCTACAGAAACCCACATATTGCATTTATTTGCTTTTATGGGTGACTGTTTCCCATTAATTTCAGTTGAATATAATAGAAAATTATGCAAATTGCCTATTGAATAGAGTTTTACTTAAATTATTATGACTAGCCTTTCTTCTGGATGGCTCACCACACTAGTATGGAGGAAAATATTTAAGTTCTTTAAGTAGTGCTAGGGAATTTTATGGCATTATTTTAGCAAGTACTTCTGTTTTGTAGTTTAGTAATCTTTTAGTTAGGTTAATCTTAGAATATATTTCTAAATCTGCATCCATTTTAGCAGTAAAGCTATTTCTGATCAGCTAATTATAGTTCTTATTTTATTTTTCAGAGATTTCTTTTTATGCTTAAAATGGTAGATTTTGTTTCCAGGATTTTGATTTAGGTGGTGAGTGTTTTGGAGGGGGATTAATGTGCATGTTTATTTTATATATATTATGTTAAGTTTTTCTTTTAATTTGTCTGGGGCATACCTCTCAACTTCTTAGAGCAAGAAATCTGGACAAAAGCCATAAATAATGGGGAGGACAAAGGCCCAAAAATAGGGATAGTTTTTAAATATTGCTCTTACAATTGCTCTTACAAACTTAGAAAGTATATAGAATAACAGATTTTACATTAGCATGAATTTTCTGAAGGGTAGGAAGTCTAAATCTCAAATGTCTGTCATTATTTTTTTACTTAAATCCTCAATGATTTGCCAGTGATTTGCTAGAAAAACATAATTTCATAAAAAATGGGCCAAAAACATGAGTTAAAAATCTAAACATTCTACAAAAATCTGTACAGTTGAGAGACATGGACTGGGGAGTTTTCTTAATTGGCAACACTAGTAGAATGGTCACAGATATGTGTTGGCATGGATAGAGAAGTGAAAAACTGAAAATATCCAAACTCGAGACAAGATACATAGTTTCTATCACAGCCTTTATACATGTCCATGAACAGGATAAATGAGAATGATAAAACAGAATAAAGTAGGACAGTGTATATGTGTATCTATCTCTATCCTTCAAACCAAAAAAAGGCTAAATCCAAAGGAAACCAGTGTAGATAAACTAAAAGCAAGCCAAAAACCACTGGCAGCATGAAAACAAGTTCTATCTTTCTCTCACTCTTGAAATAATTATGGTTTCTAATATTGTGACAGGAATACATTCCATCCCTGAGTCAGTTCATGTTTAAAGTTTATGAAATTAGTATTGCTCCAGTCTTTAATGATTGCCAGGTATACTTTTCTCAGCACCAGCAGTATACCTTTTATTGCCTCCTTCTGCAGTTCCTATACAGTGGCATGTACTTGGTAGCATATTCAAATACACTTAATAATTCTTTATTATTCTTGTTGCTCCTACTACTTTTGGAAGTATCTGGGTCTATTTATTCCACATTCCTCTAGTATCTACTTGCATATCCTGGTATTTTATGACTTTATGTCTTTCAGGATGCTAGATACTATAACTGGTAGGTCTTGATACGCATTGTGTACTCATTTACCCACATTCATTGCTTCAGTAACCTGCATGAAGAAATCACTCAGATTTCTAATATAGTTAAATAAGGCTTTGTGGTTGTTCTTTGCCTGGGTAGATATTTTTACTTCATATTTGATTTTGATTTGAGCAGGATCAGGACTTCTCTGCTAAGTTTAGAAATAACTTTTTTGTATATTGAGAGATACATTTATTTTTACATACAATGAGCTTTTTCTTTAGTTATAGAACTAGTTTATATCTAGGTTCCACCATAGGGGCTATTTTTGAATTTGGTATTGTATTTACTTCAGAGGAGGACAGAAGCATCTATGCAGTTATTAATATTTGCATAGAATTTGACAGTAAAGGGTTCCACATAAGCAATGAGGTCATCGAATTGGAAGAGAGTATTGAATTTCGCCAGATCTTCACTCAGTTTCAGTACATTAGCCTTGGCTTAATCTCTAAATACAGAGGTATTGGGGGATCTTTCTGGCTTCAGTCTTAAGGTGATTGTGACTGATTTGTGGCCTGATTTGAATAGGGAGGGAGTCAGAATTGGTAGGGAGTTACCCCTTATCAGTGAGAACCAAGTTTAAAATTTTAATTTCCCCTGATTGGTGTGTGGCTTAACTGATCTAGAGAGTTTGTATTGATGAAGTCCAGAAATCTCTGGGCATATATGTTAGAGGATGTGTACACCTCCCAGTTAATGGAGGGGTGGTTGAAGTCCTCTAGGAGAATGGTGTTTGTCTTAATGCTGAGGAATTCCATACTCATAAGGAAGGACTTATGGACTTAGGGGATATAGAGGAGGTCCAGTAATTAGACACAATGTAATCAGGGGTCTGGTTAATGGCAAGTTAAACTTGGAGGAGTTCCAGATTGTTGTCTTGTTTAACTAGTCTGGAGGTAAAGTGTTTTTTTTTGTTTTTGTTTACAAATAAGGAGATACTGCCACCATTATTGCCTTTGTCTAGTGCAGTAGGCCTGGACATGTGGTAGGTGCTGAAATCCTGAACTGATGGGGTGCTGTCTGTGATCTTGGACTAGGTTTCTGTGGTGATGCATATATCAATGCTTTCCAGAATAAGTAGTGCTTGTAGGGAGTGGAGTTTGTTTGTAAATATCCCTAGAGCTGAGCAGCAATACCTTGTTTTCCAGATTCTGTTTTGCTATGTTAGAAGTTTTTGAGGACTGACATTGCCTAAAAAAGTCACTATGGGATGGACATGTTTTTAGATAATATATGAAAGCCTTATAGGTCAGGTGCAAACCATCCCTGGCAAAGCAGTTAGAACTGTCTACCATGTCCTCCTTGATTGATATATATTGGACTCCCTTTAAATAACAGTAGACGCTAAGCCAATTGTTGAAGTTAATACTCTTTTATTGGTATTGCTCAAGGCTAGGTTCTGAGAGCTCTAGCTTGACTCTCCTCATATAGCCCAAGGAGGTACATCTCAAATAATTTACTTACATGTACTATAACAATGTCATATGTGTACTTGTGGTGTGAGGACATGAGTGTCTGTGTAATGTGGTGAATTCTGGTGGGCCTACTTTTGAATGTCAATTGACCAGAAAGTCAATGTTCATTTACTGGAGACAGGGACATCGAAACTCCACTATCTAAAATGGACAAAATATCTACTACCCACAACACTGAATAGTGGCAGTAGGAGTTTTGTATGAGATCACGGTACAGCAAGGATTGGAGTTTTGCCCTTTTTCAGCTGTAGTGCAGTCTTGGAGTTAGTATATATACTATGTAGAGGATTTGGGTAGCACAGACCCCCACATGGGGTGGAACATGGGGGCTTGCCCCCTGCAAAAAATATGTATGCTGTGGGTAGGCAATGTTTTATCCATTTGAGGTAGTGGAGCTTTGAAGTTCCAGTGTTGCTTATGTGAATGTTGATGTTTTTTATAAGTCAACTTTGTAACAAATATTCAAATTATGGCACCCATACCTCTTAACTGTCCAGAGTTTTGCCTCATATTTTTGGTCTGTTCCTCATAAAATTTGTGGTTTTCCAGCAAATTAGTGAGGATTGAATTCACTGAATAATAAAGACATTTTAGTTTCAGACTTCATATCCTTCAGAGTGTGCATGGTAAGGCAACACTTTTTATTCTAGCAAATGTCTAATTTTATAAGAGCAATATTTAAAATTTGTCCCTATTTGTGGATCTTTTCCCCTATTAATTTTTTTGTCCAGATTTCTTTTGCTAAGAGGTTGTGAGATGTGCTGGCACCTGATAAGTAACTGATCATGATCCTCTCCTTGCATAATCTGGTGAGTAGCACATCTGTGTGTGTCATCTATGACTGGGATGTTAGATTGTGTGGAAATTTGTCTTATGGCCTTTTGAACTGAGACACTGTGATGTCTAGATGTATTTCAAGGCAGGTGCTGCCTATGTTGTGTGTTTGTGAGGTTGCTGGGGGGTACTTGTTGCTTAGGTTACATTTAGGATGCCTTTGTCATTTAGATATGTAGGTATATGTGTTGGTCTGATCTGTGTGTAATAGGGTTTGTGTGGTGTTGTGTGGCACTGACAATCTGCTTGCTATATGTAGTGTCTTCATGTGAGAGATTTGCCTCCAATAGCACTGAATAACTGCATCAATTGCACAGTGTGTCATTTTGCTGAAGGAGCAGGCATTTGCCAGCAAGCATGAGTACATTCTTACATTGTCTCAGGATGTTCATTTCAATCAAGTCGGCTGCAAAAATGGTTGGAAAGTGCATATCCATAGTTCCATGTGCTTAATAGTGTGAGCTGAAGGGGGAGTAGTGCCTATGAGATTTGGACATTTATTACTGTAAGCATTATTTATCTGTTAGATGAGATAGTGCTGGCTAAACACAGATGTACACAGTCAGGAATCAACGATTCTTAACTCCTTCTCTCACCGGAAGCAAAAGAGTAGCATTATTCCCAAGCTGCTTCCTGAGAGGTGGTATTAACCCAGTTGTTCCTACCGGCACTGTTGTTGTTGTGTCTTTTGGCTTTTCCCGGTTAGGGGTTGCCACAGCGGAACTCCGGTCCGATAATGATTGGTAGTTCATTTTTACGTGCCGAGTTACCAGCCCTGACGCACAACCTTCAACGAAGGTACGCCCATTCACGCATGTCTCCATGCAGAAGACGGTCTAGCTGAGAATCAAAACGGACAGCATCTTACTGTGAGGCGACAATGCTACCTCGGCACCACCACCGCGGATTAGTGCCGGAAGGAAGTTGTTCCTTCCGGCACTAATAAATAAAATATAATAGGTTCAAATAAATGCATTTAAAGCAATTAATGGAAAAAATAAAAAGTTATGAGTTGAACCTAGCAATAAATTTATAAGCAATAATAAAGGCTTGTTTAAACATATGAGGAATTATGGATATGATAATATTTCAGGAATTTTGATTAAAGAAGGGTCAAATGATATTACTTATCCAAAAGAATTGGCCTCATTTTTTGCTGATAATTTATTCATTAGGTTTACTTGTGATAATTCACAAGAGTTTTGGATAAAGCAGTTAAATGAGGAATGTCTACGATTAATGCTATGAATATATAAGGCAGGTATAAACCAAATTTAGTTGCAAACCCTGATGTTCTAAATGGTTATTTTTTGAAAGGAATAGTTAATAAACTAGCACCACTTTTGGAGTATTTATTTCAAAAACTTTTAGAGAGGCTTATGTACCAGATTTATGGAAGGATGCAATTGTGGTTCCTATCAGGAAAAAAAATGGGTTATTCACTCAATAATTCTAGACCAGTTTGTTTAACGTTTATTGCAGATAAATGGTTTAAAAAAGCTTTATATCTGACATTTAAACAAAAATTACATTTCAGTCTTGATATCTACCAACATGGATTTCTTTCTTTCTGGGAGATGAAGAATGACTAATCTTATAAGTTTTTATGAAAATGTCTGTGTTCATTGGATGAGGGTCTACTGGTTGACATTAAATATTTAGACTTTGCTACAGCATTTGATTTGGTACTGCGTATAGTGGTTATTAAGGCACTAACTCAAGTTGCCTCTCATGCACATATTGTCAGATGGATCTCACAGTGGTTACTAAATAGAAGATACAGAGTAAAAATTAAAAACTGTTACTCAGATTATAGACAGATATATGCATGAGTAATGTTGGAATGTCCAAGTTCAAAATCCATACTTGTTGATGATATCAAAGTAGAGAGCCATATATCTTACATTAATGACTGTTTCCAAGTGCAGGAATACTTGGATGCTTTTTATGGATGGGCATTCTCAAGAGGATTATGTTTTAATGTAAATAAATGCACTGTTGTAAATTTTGGAGCTAGCAATAATAATTATTCATATGCTTCTGATAATAAAGTATGGGTAGTATCATGTGTGGTGAGAGATTGTGGCGTTATGACTGATTCAGTGTTAAAGTTTAAGGAAACTGTGAATAATAAAATCAGAAACTTGCATGGATTGATTAGAAATATTCTTCAATCCTTTGCCAGCAGAAATAGTCTGTTGCTAGTTAGAATATATATGACTAGTATGTGCCCCATTACTGAGTATAGTTGATCCATGTGTATTGTGGGTATTACTCAATACCCAGAAAACTATTAGTAGGCAAACTGAAGGTTGTAGAGAAATGACATAGAGTATGAGACTCAAAAGATTAAACCTCTGTTAAGTGGCATATTGGTTTTTGAGAGGGGATTTGATAATTATCTTCAATTTTTTTATACATAGCTATTTAGCTTCTATGCTGGATATTAATTTCATTGGGCATTCTTTACTAGTATAAACAATAATTTATTGGTTATATCACCAATTACAAGATCAAAGTTAAATTTCCATCTAAGGCCTCACGGAGTTTGAAATTTGTTGCCTAGGTTTATTAGACTGGGGAGAGTCTTAGTTGTTTAAAGAGATTATTGGATGATTGGTTTATTGATATTTGTTATGCTTCAGGGACCATGACTAGTCAAGCTCTAGGTTGGCCTGTATAGGCCCCGAGTCTGCAAATTATGTCATTGAATTATCGCTGTACTTTTCTCTTGGTAGATACCATGGATAGTACCTACATCAGCTGGGCACAACAGAAATTCAAGATTTACAAAGGACCTGAAGAAGCTCTTTCCAAAATTGCAGCTAGACCACACAGTGAAGCCTGGTACATGGTGCCCAATCAGAGACCAGCAGTAATCAATGCCCGTCTGCTCCTTCTCTCACCAGAAGCAAAACAGTACCATTTAACCCAAACTGGCTCCTTGAAATCAACTTTTGGGTTTCCACTGATTCATAATCTCTAGGAATGCTAGGAAATAATGTCCCTTTGTTTGTCTGTCACCAGGAGCAAAACAGATACACTAATCCCAAGCTGATTCCTGAGAAGCAGTTCTCAGGCTCTCTGTTGATCTGTAGTCTTGTCCTGTATATTACATATTTTAAAACTAAGAGGGAAAGAAAAAGTGATTGATACTCTGCATATTGCTGTGTGCATTAAGTTAGTAATGCCATTAAAAAGCCATTTTTAAAATTGGAAGATTATCGTGGTGAAGAATTAAATTAAGAGGGTAGTAGGTGACAAGCTCATATTTGTTAACAAGAAAGCAAAAAACTTAAAAGCCATTATGGAAAGACAGGTTAATGATTATTGTAAGGGGGAGGTGAAAAAGGAACACATGCATGTTATAATTGTTCCAATGTAGGTTTCTTTCTGAGACCTCTTTTTTATTAATCCTATTACAAGTAGAACTTTTCTGGTGCAGGGTTGTTCACTTGCCATTCAAAGTATGTGGTTTATTTAGCTTAGTGTAATTCCAGTGATGCTTTTTATGTTGATAAGACTTCAAAAGATCTAAGAAAAAGAATTTATGAACATCAGTATACCATCAATGTAGAAAAATCATGAGAATGCTTTGAGTAAGCATTCTTTCATTTGTTCTAACTTTAAAGAAATTTCTCTTTGTGGTCATAGATTTTGTTGACAATACTTTTGACAGAGACAGGGATAATGAGCATGAGTTTAGAGGGTTAAAATGACAAATTTTATTGTATGCTTACAGTACACCTGGGCTTAACAACAATGTGAATTATAAAGTCGTGCTTACTAGGAACCAGCACGGGAACAAGTGCAAATAATGTTTTGTGACTTTAGTTTTTTATGATTAATTATTACCTATGTTTTTTTGCTTTAGTTTCACTTTTTCTTGTTTTTTTTTTTTTTTGGTGAGACATGGTTTTATTTTAATCAATTGAATTATTTCAATTAGGTTCATATGTTCATAGATTAGAATGAAGCTAACTGCCCTTGCAAGCCATTTTAAACCAAGCCAATTATCCCTTGTGAGTCTCAAACCCTGTACCTTGTGCTTGTAAGACAAACACTTTAACCATTAGGCCACCCTCCCAAATTGAGTCATGTGACCTGAGTGTATTGTATTTAAATGGATGATTTTTAGATTCTTTGTGATCTGATTAAGGCTCAAGCAGCTGAAAGCACTCAATTGTTAATAATATTTGGAATAAATATTTTGGTATTGCATTTATCATTCTGTTTTTTTTGACATATAATAAAAATGAAAAGCTGCAACACTGCTATATTGAATTTCCTGAATATATCAAAGTATTCATGTTTGAAATTTCTGTGAACATTACTTTAGCAAGGAATCTCAGCTGACACATACTTTTGAGAAGACAATATTGAAACTAATAGCAACAAATCTGTTACAAAGTTCTTGAAACAAATATTCATATTCAATGTATCATCTATCTCTAAGTCTTACTTTTTTAGTAACAGTTACAGATTCAAATATATTGTTTTTAACCGGGGGCAATGTCTATAATAATCAACATGTCTCCACATACTGGACAGCTCAAAAGAATATCTGGCTTTGTATGGGCTACAAACACTTTGCCTAAACTAAACTTTCAACACCGTAAGCAGGCAGTTACCATTTTTACTCTCCTGTTCTAAACATTTTTTTCCGTAAAAAGATTGGTGCCTTTACTTTGTACATTTCCCTCACAAAAGGCAGTACCAATGAAAATAAAAAGGCGACTGTCTCACTTTGTAACTTGGACAACTATATGGTACTTGGTTGCAACCTTCCAAAGTATCCTAATCCAAGAAGATCTGACATAGGTAATTCAACAACAGCCATACTCAGTAGAGGTGGGTGTGTGGTTACATACGAACAACAGCCATACTCAGTAGAGGTGGGTGTGTGGTAACATAAAAACAACAGCCATACTCAGTAGAGGTGGGTGTGTGGTAACATACAGACATAAGATGCATTGATGTCACTGAACTCTGGTTACGTGATCAGGATTAGGGATGGCCAAAAACAAGCAGTAATTCTGAACCATTATAGGGTGATGGCATACCTCATATTATGGCCAGCAATATGCGATCCAGAAGTAGAAAATAATTAGGTCAAATACATATGAATGGCTAAAAAATAACCCTTTATTAAACAGACCGGTTTCGGCAACCAATGCCTTCTTCAGTGTATGAAAAATTCTCCAAAAATCACAACAACTTATAGACACACCCCACCTGTGAGACTGATGGAAAATGCAACCAGTATAAATTTAAAGAGAAAGAACCCAAAATATAAACTGAAGTTATACGTAATGGTAAATGCTACCATATCTTGACAATATGTAGCAAATATAACATAAAAATAGGTAAAACATTGAAAATTGTAAAATAAAAAATAAAAAATATGTTATGAACTGACCCCAACACATTGAATTAAATAACAGATAAGTAAATGCATATCACTGATGGTGTAGTTATAGTAAGAACATATATCATACATGCTGTCATAACCATAAAGAACATCACATCCAAAGCATGAAAAAAAGGTAATGAATGTTCCAACAGAAAACATGTGGTTAACAATTGATGATATGGCCGAATTCGAAAATCCGTACTTAGTCCAGTGTTCCAATATAATTCCTTCTGCTGTGATCGCATCTGGTATGTCCATATGCCTTTTGCTCTCCTCCATCGGACCCTATATGACACATTAAGAAGACTATGAAAAAATATGAGAGATGGAGGCAAACAGATAACTATAAACCAATATTCATAATCATTCATGATATAAATAAGATATACAAATCAATATGTTTAAAAACATAAAACATAAATTGTACCAACCTAAATCCTCATATTTATAAATGGTCATTTAGTCCTGGAGGGAATAGGGTGCCCAATGTAATGATCCAATGCTGTTCCTTATGAGTAAGTATTTTATGCCATCCCTGGGGATTACTACGGTCCCCCAGAATTCTATCTATAATTGTAAAAGAGAATTGTGCATCAGGATGTTTCAGATTGTGCCTATATAAGGCATTGGTTTCCTTCCTAGTTTTGATGTCTGATCTATGTTCGTTGATGCGTGTTCTGAGTGGTCTAGAAGTTTGGTCTACATAGAAAGCTTGACACCGACAAGTTGCCAAATAGACCACCCAACTGCTGCTACAGTTGCCAAATATTCTGCATTGATACACCCTACTGGTATTACGACTTGTAAATTCCTTACTTTTGTTGACTTGTTTGCATGAACCACAATGGCCACAAGGGAATGTGCCCACTAATACATCCCCTGACATAGTCAATTGTTGGTGTATCGCCCCCCCTATGTGTTTGAAATGTGAAAAAAAGAGAGCCAAGAGTTCTGCCTCTCCTATATGAGAAATGACACTGTTGATCCAATATTGATCTCAAAAATTCATTGGCCATGAGAATATTCCAATGTCTATTAATAATACCCTTGATAGCATTGGAATTTCTGCCAAAGGTAGTAACAAACCGGATGATATTCATAGAACAATCCCTGGTTTGAGATTGATATTGTAACAAAGTTTTTCTCTCAATGTTATGTATTTACGATAAGATCTCGTATTCAACGTATGATCTGTATTTCTGGTAATGGTAACATCTTCAGTTTATATTTTGGGTTCTTTCTCTTTAAATTTATACTGGTTGCATTTTCCATCAGTCTCACTGGTGGGGTGTGTCTATAAATTTTTGTGATTTTTGGAGAATTTTTCATACACTGAAGAAGGCATTGGTTGCCAAAACCGGTCTGTTTAATAAAGGGTTATTTTTTTAGCCATTCATATGTATTTGACCTAATTATTTTCTACTCCTGGATCGCACATTGCTGGCCTTTTGTTGTTTACTTGGTTGGTACGGCCGCGCATTTACCTACCTGCATAGCATCATGTTGGGTTGTGCTTTCTTAGCTATGCTGTAGGACAGGTCTGGAAGTTATCGTTATCGAGTACAGGAGAATCCTCCCCTGACATATATAGCTTTTTGGAATCATTTGGCTATTTCACTTGTGAGAAAAGGAAATAAGAACAGTATGTATGCAACCAACGATTGAATGACACTCTTGAATTTTTTAGTATTGGATTTGTGACCTCTTTGGACATTGGTTTATCGCTTATCATTGTGGCGTTGGTGGATTCTTTTTGGGCCTACGCAACAGATGCACAATCGAGCAGTTGTAGTTTCCAGGACCACACATACAAGGTTTGATATGGCTTAAACATTTGTAGCGAGGGGTTGGTGTATTGTTTTATTGAAGTAAGTGGCTATATCGGACTGTTTGGGAATCTAAAATGTTTGCTTGAACTATTGGGAGCTTCAGTCACATTTTTCCATTCTACAAAACAACCGGTGGGTAAAACTATGAATGTCAATGCTTTACGATGACCTTAACATAATTGGAGGTATATTAAGCTGTCGTATATTCTGGATCAGCACAAAGGGTCATAATCTGCTTGATTTTCGATAGTGTGGGGTTGGTGCTGTGTTTTATTGAACAAAGTGGTTACATTGGACTGCTTGGCAATTTCAAATGTCTGTTTGAATAACTGGGTGCTTCAGTCGAACTTTCGCCATTTTCATATAACAACTGGTTGGAGAACTATGAATGTCCATGCTTTATGCAACTGGAGGAATATTGGATTGTTGTAGTTTTTGGACTAGCACAAAGGGCAATATCTGTATGCTTGGGACACTAGTGACTTTTGGTTTATATTGGTCGTTTTGTTCCCTACAATGGAAAGCTGGTCTATTAGTTGGTACATCAGACTGTGTAGAGCTTTTTTGGCGAACAAGATACAAAGCCATTGGTGGGATGATACAGCTTGTTTGGGACCATTAACATTTTTCAAAATATGTTTAACTTTATTCATATGTTTATATTATTTTACATTTGTAAGGATGCATATCTAACAACTTTTGGCATCTCTTATGTCAAGGATAGCCCACCACAATCGTGAATACCTTTCTTGTGTCAGATCATTTCTCTCTATACTATGTCATCTCTCTATTGTGTTGGTCACAAATAATATTTCTCTATGTGCATATACATATATTATGATTTGCAGTATGCTTTTTTGGGGGCGAAGTATACTATTTTAAACTATTACTATTACTATTTTTGAATACGTATTTCTGAATACTGTTTTCATAGATATATAAGTACAATATATTTTACCATTTAGGTACTATAGTCTTGAAATATTGGCGTATGTCATGTCTATTTGTTACTACAGGCCTTATCACCATTGTCTGTTATTTACATAAACATATCAGTCCTTGATATACCTTACAAGTTTTTACCCTGGGCATTGGCTGTTTTAGCAAGTATAATTGTGGTGCCGTTGCAGGCCTAATAATTTGTTATTTGGTTCACTCAGTGTTTTGATGTCGATTGTTCTTTAACATCATATTGGCTCTGGCCATATATTGGGCCTATTTATACACTTGCAATGTTCTCGATGTTTGTATTATAGACCTACACCATAAGAGGTCATCAATCCTAAGTTCATAGTTGAATATACTGCATATACAGTTTTCTGTTTTCTGTTTTGACATATGACATCTCTTCTTGCAGTGCTGGCTCTGCATTTTTTCCTTTTTTTTATAATAATTCTTGGAAATACAGTTGGGAATCTTGATGGGATACAGGGGCTGATACCCATAACCTCTACATATTATTATTGATTATTGATTTTCTATTACAGTGTTTTATCTTGGCTTGTGGTCTCTGTTTTTTTGGTTTATATCATATATCCAGCATGGACCTGGACAGTATTCTAACTGGATTGTGTGCCGATCAGGAGGATATTGGGGTATTTGGTATCCATGCCTCTCCAGGCAGCAATTCCAATGAATCAGTGGAACAATCAGCCATGAATTGTGAATTGGCATTTAATTCCCTTTCCAAGGGTCTTAAAAACCTAAGATCAAACATATGGCACCTACGTTTGTTCCGGGCATATCTTCATAAAAATATAGCCCCTAGGGTTCTCAGAATTCGGCTACAACCACTGGTTGGCAGACAAGAAGACAGATTATCTAATGAGTGGCGTGAAGCCTTACAGAAAGGGTCCATGCTTTTTGTCAACATACTGGCCCAATATTATGAGCGTATGATTGATACTAACCTCCACGAAGTCAAAACTATGTGTTTAGATTGCAAAAGATTTGAGTCTCAACCTACATTTCAAGACTCTATTAAAAAATTATCACAGGAACTCACAAACCATGATAAAGATACCAAAGATAGAAAAATAAAGAAGTTCAAAAGAGACTATATGGATTACCAAAGGGGGCGTCCTTTTGACTCCCAGAGAACAGTGAGATTTATGGGTACCAGTTCTGGTTCTACATCTAATATTCCCAGTAATAACTTTAATAAAAAAAAGGCCACGGTCCATTTTGAAAAATAGGGATCAAACCAGTGCCAGCACCTCAGGGGAGGATTCTTCATGTACCGATTATGATAGTTCCAGTAACAAGGATTCACCACATAGGAAAAAAATCCAATAGAGCAATCCCTTTAGACATGGTCCCAGGCGTAGGGGTGGATGCAAACACAAAAGTGGCAGATATGCCCAATTCCCTCGAGGGATTGATCCAGAACTTCCTAACCTAAATCAGGGGGTCGATCTAAATGTTTTGAATTTGTCCAAAGAAACATTGTCTGTACAGCATCAACAACTTCTCAATAAAGGTTTAGGTTTTATCCCTGTTTTTTTTTGCAATGAATATAGCATTGTCACTGATGTTATGAGCTTCTGTCGTAACCTGAATTTGAAATTGTTTTTTGCAGATCGAGACTCTCAAGGAACTGATGAGTTTAGATTCATTAAGTCTGATTTTCAACCACCTATGCACAAACATGTTTCTGTTTTCATGCAAGCGGTCCTTAGGGACCTACATTTTGAGCATAGGGAATATGACATATTGAGATCTAATCTTTCTACAGAGGAAACTACTGCTCTAAATGAGCTAAGGGAGAATCAAAATATTGCCATCCTTCCAGCTGATAAGGGTGGTGCCGTGGTTGTGATGGATATGAGTTCATATTTGAATGAGGGCCAGTCTCAACTGTCTGACAAAAGATGTTATATGTATATGGCCTATGATCCTACCACTCATTTTAAACAGGAAATAGACACTTTTCTTAATCTTGCCCTTGAGGAGGGCATCATAACCAAAAATTGTGTTTTTCAGTTAACTTGTATTTACTTCCAAAAATACATAAGTCCATTACAAATCCTCCGGGCAGACGGATTGTATCAGGAATTGGGTCCTTGATGGAGCCTTTATCTGCCTTTCTTACTCAGTACCTCAAACCACTGTTGTGTTTTGTTAGGGCTAGACTGCAGGATACGACCCAATTTCTACAGATCATACAGGATTGTCAACTTAAGCCTGGTTGGCTCATGTGCTCATTGGATGTTAAGGCCCTATACACTAGCATTCCACACTGGGCTGGCCTACAGGCCCTACAATATTGGTTAGACAGGGCTGCTCTATACTCCCCTGGGTTCAATACGCTGCTTATATGCATGATGGAACATGTCCTCAATAAGAATGTCTTTTATTTTCAAGGGCAATGCTATTGGCAATTGCAGACGATGGGAGCATCTTTTGCTCCCATTTATGCCGATTTGTTCATGGCATTCTTTGAGGAATGCATGATTTATGATCCACTACACAATATCTATCTGGTGGAAATAGACATTTGGCGCAGGTACCTGGATGATTGCTGGATGGTGTGGTGGGCAGATGCCAGGTATTTACAGGAATTCATCGAATACCTCAATCAAAATGTTTGGAGAATTGAGTTTACGGTAACATACGATCTTCAAAGCATCAATTTTTTGGATGTTACCGTTACCAGAAATACAGATCATACGTTGAATACGAGATCTTATCGTAAATACCCTCAATACAACACTTTGTTGCATGCTTCCAGCATGCACCCAGGCCACACCATCTGCAACATCCCTAAGTCACAATTTATGCGTATCAAACACCTAAGCTCGACACAGGGTGATTTTGATAGGGATGGCCTGGATCTTTATCATAGGTTTGCCAATAGGGGTTACAGACATCAAGACATTCTAAATGCCTGGAATTGGACTAATAACATTGAGAGAAAAACTTTGTTACAATATCAATCTCAAACCAGGGATTGTTCTATGAATATCATCCGGTTTGTTACTACCTTTGGCAAAAATTCCAATGCTATCAAGGGTATTATTAATAGACATTGGAATATTCTCATGGCCAATGAATTTTTGAGATCAATATTGGATCAACAGTGTCATTTCTCATATAGGAGAGGCAGAACTCTTGGCTCTCTTTTTTCACATTTCAAACACATAGGAAGTGGGGGAGCGATACACCAACAATTGACTATGTCAGGGGATGTATTAGTGGGCACATTCCCTTGTGGCCATTGTGGTTCATGTAAACAAGTCAACAAAAGTAAGGAATTTACAAGTCGTAATACCAGTAGGGTGTATCAATGCAGAATATTTGGCAACTGTAGCAGCAGTTGGGTGGTCTATTTGGCAACTTGTCGGTGTCAAGCTTTTTATGTAGGCCAAACTTCTAGACCACTCAGAACACGCATCAACGAACATAGATCAGACATCAAAACTAGGAAGGAAACCAATGCCTTATATAGGCACAATCTGAAACATCCTGATGCACAATTTTCTTTTACAATTATAGATAGAATTCTGGGGGACCGTAGTAATCCCCAGGGATGGCATAAAATACTTACTCATAAGGAACAGCATTGGATCATTACATTGGGCGCCCTATTCCCTCCAGGACTAAATGACCATTTATAAATATGAGGATTTAGGTTGGTACAATTTATGTTTTATGTTTTTAAACATATTGATTTGTATATCTTATTTACATCATGAATGATTATGAATATTGGTTTATAGTTATCTGTTTGCCTCCATCTCTCATATTTTTTCATAGTCTTCTTAATGTGTCATATAGGGTTCGATGGAGGAGAGCCAAAGGCATATGGACATACCAGATGCGATCATAGCAGAAGGAATTATATTGGAACACTGGACTAAGCACGGATTTTCGAATTCGGCCATATCATCAATTGTTAACCACATGTTTTCTGTTGGAACATTCATTGCCTTTTTTTCATGCTTTGGATGTGATGTTCTTTATGGTTATGACAGCATGTATGATATATGTTCTTACTATAACTACACCATCAGTGATATGCATTTACTTATCTGTTATTTAATTCAATGTGTTGGGGTCAGTTCATAACATATTTTTTATTTTTTATTTTTTATTTTACAATTTTCAATGTTCTACCTATTTTTATGTTATATTTGCTACATATTGTCAAGCTATGGTTGCATTTACCATTATGTATACCTTCAGTTTATATTTTGGGTTCTTTCTCTTTAAATTTATACTGGTTGCATTTTCCATCAGTCTCACAGGTGGGGTGTGTCTATAAATTCTTGTGATTTTTGGAGAATTTTTCATACACTGAAGAAGGCATTGGTTGCCGAAACCGGTCTGTTTAATAAAGGGTTATTTTTTAGCCATTCATATGTATTTGACCTAATTATTTTCTACTTCTGGATTGCACTTTGCTGGCCTTTTGTTGTTTACTTGGTTGGTTCGGCCGTGCATTTACCTACCTGCATAGCATCATGTTGGGTTATACCTCATATTATCTCTAACCCCCACAGTAACATGGCATTGGTCAGCCAGACAAGGGATGCAAATGGGTCATAAGGGTGAGGGATGATAGAGGTTAACTCAAACTTTAATAGACTAAGGGAAGCCCTTCCCTCTTTGATCTTTAAGTGCCCAGTAGAATTAGCAGATGAGACTGGGAAGAGCTTCCAAAGTCAAGTTTACAGTAGAGGCAGGCATCTCAAAAGCCACCAAATAATGTAAGTGCCATAACCTTAAAGGGAGAAATCAATTCCAAAATCTTATGCAGTCACACATTAATGGTGTGCAGTTAAATAAGAATGCAGCTAAATAGGATTGCGGCTAAATAAGAAACACTGTTTCTCAGTTACTTCCACTGTTTAGCTAGATTCAATTCCTTTTCCATCAGTAAAATGAAAAAGGAATGTTTTCTAACTGATGATAGCCAAGAACTTTTAAAACTCCAAGAAAAAAACCTTAAACTGAAACAGTATTTAAAATAAAACAAGCTGTAATATAATTAAAAGCAAAACTCAAACATAACAGACATATCTAAACCCTAAACGAATAAATCAAATCCAAATTCCAGTGCAGTCATACACCAACAGTAATGTTTTAAATAAGAATCCATAATCCATGAATGCGGAATCTATCAAATATTTTTTACTATGTGTCCTTGCCATACTTACATATTGTGCCTCTTTGAAGCTCTCTGTTATGCCTTTGTTTAAGAACAGATGATCCTTTGGGTGGGGACTGGCATAATAGTTAAAGTGTTTACCTTAGAAAAACAAGGTGCAGCATTTGACTCTCAAATGGAATAATTGGCTTGGCTTAAAATGGCTCACAAGGCCAGCTAGCCTAGTACTAACCAATGAACCTTTGTTTTAAATTATTTTCCTTTGTTATCTTTTTGTTTTATTGCCCTGATTATTTTTTTATGTGGCTATAAACTCTGTCTGCATCAGTTCTGGTGTATAATTTATATGCAGTTGTTAGGCAAGTTACTGGTCTATGGTTCTTAGGATGGCTTGCAGGTTCTCTATTAAAGAGAAGTGTTGTGTTTCATGTTGACAGCCATCCAGGTGTCTGTTTGTGGTGTGCATATAAATAATTTTTACTTGGGGCTAGTTCATAGGGCAAAGGGGTTAGTAATTATTAATAAACATCAGTGATAAACTGAAAATATCCAAACTTCTGGCAAGTTGATTTCTACCCTTCCCCTTTATTCATGTCCATTAGTAAGATGGTTTGCTTTATAGAGCCAAAAACTTCTCACTAATGCAACTAAAGCTGCACTTGACACTACTTATCTCCTCCCAACACTTCTTTATGGCACTCCCATCTCAATAACATTCAGGCTTCACAAAAATCCAAACTTGAATAATGCTATAATAAAGTTGTTAAATTTGCAGCAAATATCCATTCTAGAACTCATCATTTTATAGCAGTAAAAAGCCTAAATTGGTCACAACTACCCCAATAACTAACATATGTACAGCTTCTTACCACCTATAAAATTATCCAGAATTCTTCTGTTTGCCCAGCACTAAATAACATTTTACACAACTATGTTCCCAATCGGTCATTATGATCCAATGACCAAAACAAACCTAAAAAATCTGTTTATACTTGTACCATATTGCTAAAGCCTGGAACTTCTAACCCGTATCCATCTGGTCAATACCCTCCGTCTCATTCTTCAAAACCATTCTGAAAGACTTTCTAGCCAAAAGCTGTCTCTGTTCTTGCTCAGCACCAGAATAAACTATATCCCTAAATGTGAAAAATTACTTTTTCATACCTTACACCCCCCTACTCTCCCTTCTTCACTCACTTCCTTACTTCTACCAATTTCTCTTCCCTGGCTTTCTCATTTAATATACTATAAGCCTGCTTTTCTCTTAGTTCATTTTGTAATTCCTGTTCATATTATACTAACATCTTCAATTTCTCTATAAACTGGCTAAAATGTCTCTAAATATTAACTCATTCTCATATAACTGGGATCATTTGTTAACCAATGTTTTCATATTATATCTAATTTGGTAAAAGTATTTAAACTGTAGTTGCTTTATGTATTATTTTTAAAGATTGTAAAATTATTGTTCTTAAAATGTTTTTGTAATACTTTTGAGCTTTTCTCCCCAGGCCTCTGCTAAAAATGGAATCCTACCTAGTCAGACATTCCCAGTAATAAAATGTCAATAAACAAATACTATATAAATAAATATATGCATCTTTTTTCTCTGATATATGTATGTATGTGTGGGGGGATACATGACACAGTAACAAAGGAATTTCCAAAGGCACACCTACCAAAAAACTTCACAGAAAGGCAAAGCCAATGAAACCCATCCAAAATCTCAAAATAAATGTTTTTGCAAAGGGGGGAGTCCTCCTGCATCCCTAGTGTGGAGGTGTTCCCCACAACCACCCTAACATAAATTTACCAACTCCAAGATCCCACAATACCAGAGAAAGTGGAAAAACTGCACTACCTCTAGTATTCAGGAGTCTTGTAAAAACAGAAATATGCCATTCAGTTGTTATCAAAATACATTCTGATCAATGAGTTTACCCATCACATAGTAAATTTGATAAGAATGACATTCAGCCATATAGGGTATTTACACACATGTATACATATACACACACACACACAGACACACACACACACACAGACACACACACACACACACACACACACACACACACACACACACACACACACACACACACACACACACACACACACACACACACACACACAGATCTATTTATCTAAATAGGTGTGTGTTTGTGGCTCTATATCATAATATTGTTATAAAACATCGAACTACATATGGTCAAGATCATATAATTGATGTTCCATAATGTCTTTTTGCAAGGAACAACCCCCCTGCACCCCCATACCTTCCCTGCAAATTATATATACTTATTCTGAGATCACACTACAGAGGGCAAAAGTGTAAATGCCTCAATCTCCACTGTACTGTGATCTCAGTACAAATAATTCAACTTTTCAAAAAATCAATAATATAGTCTTGACTGTATGCAGTTGAACTTTCCAAAAAAGTCAAAAGTCAATTTTCTGAAGGGAAACCATATATATATATATATATATATATGTGTGTGTGTGTGTGTGTGTGTGTGTGTGTGTGTGTGTGTGTGTGTGCACTCCCTCACACATACACACAATTATATAGAAACTGTATTATACATTTGCAATTTACGGCTAATAAGGCAGTAAAATAAAATTTTTTTTTTTGGTATTGCTAGGGATTAACACCAATGGACTATGTGGGGTGGGGGTGTGAGATGGGTAGTTTGACTATGCTTCTGATACATTCCCTAATACTCCTATTAATATGATATTATAGCTGTTATCCATAGAGAATGTTGCTTCTGTCTAAGCCAGTGGAATGAGACTTGTACTGTTATCCACAAAACGGACAGACTATGATCAAGCCAAAAATGTTTATAAGATGCTACATACAAATTTATAATTTATATTTTCTTGCAAAGATTTAATTTGTTATAAAACAAGTAACTGATTTAAATTTCTGCAGATTCTGGTCATTTGTAAACTGTTTCTTTGTTTTTATTCCTAGGAAACACAATGGAGAAGGCATCAGTGTTAGCACATCATGTCACCACCCACATTTGCCGGTAGAAAATGTTACGGTTCCATATTATAACACTTCAGAATGTGTCATGAGTCAGCAAGCCAACGCAGATGGAGTATTCTATATATGTGGATGTACAGATGAGCAAGACTGTAATGACAAACTTACGTTTAAAACTGAACATAAAGGTAAATATGGATACTATTAGGCTAAACTCATCGCATGGGTGCTTTTTGAAGAAAGTTCTAGATAATTAAAACTATATACCTCATTAGATAAGTAAAATATATAGGATCTGTGTGTCTTCTGTTAGACATAAAAGTGATATTTCTACAAATCATCTGCCACAAGTGCAGGTTCCTCCTGTGCATATTTGTGCTTACAGTAGAACTTTAACCTTCATCAACATGTTATGTTACCACTGTCACACTTCAATACATTAAATGTTAATGATAAACTAGTGAACATCCTTTATCATATTTTACCATTGACAGAGGGACATGACAAAATGTATTCTTATTTTTGCTTTATTGAGGACATATTTTTCATTTGGAAGGGGTATTTAAGTGAATTGGAATGTTTAATTGAGAAGGTTAGTGCTAGCATTGAATTTGTAAGTCTTTCATATGTTCGTCATACTTCTAAGGTTAGTTTTTTAGATTTAAAAGTTTATAAAACTTTTGACACCCACAGGTTGAATACCATGATTAGTTATAAGAATGTTATAAGAATGTTTCATTTCATGTAATGCCTTGTTGCATCACTCAAGTTGCACCCCTCTTACATGAAGTGTAGCATTCTCAAGGTACAGTTTGTTAGACTCAAAAGGTTAACTACCATTGAGGACAGAATAGACTTGTTTTTCAAAGCATTACATCAGAGATTTCTTAATAGGAGATATCCACAGAGCGCTGTTGAAAAAATTCTCAAGGAAGAAAGCACTTGCACAGAACAGATTAAAGTTAATATTAATTTTTCACAAAAATGATCCTTTGGAATTCCTTTGGTTTTCACACTAGATGGTAGTAGCATTAAAAATGCCATTTTTTAAATTGGAAGATTTTCGTTATGAATGATGAAATTAAGAGGGCAGTAGGTGACAAGCTCATATTTTTTAACAAGAAAGCAAAAATGTAAAAGCCATTATGGAAAGAGAGGTTAATAGTTATTGTAAGAGGGGTGAAAAAGGAACACATACATGTTATAATTGTTCCAGTGTAGGTTTCTTTCTGAGACCTCTTTTTTTATTAATCCTATTACAAGTAGAACTTTTCTGGTACAGGGTTGTTCACTTGCCATTCAAAGTATGTAGTTTATTTAGCTTAGTGTAATTCCAATGATGCTTTTTATGTTGGTAAGACTTCAAGAGATCAAAGAAAAAGAATTTATGAACATCGGTATACCATCAATGTAAAAAATCATGAGAATGCTTTGAGTAAGCATTCTTTCATTTGTTTTAACTTTAATGAAATTTCTCTTTGTGGTCATAGATTTTATTGACAATACTTTTGACAGAGACAGGGATAATGAGCATGAGTTTAGAGGGTTAAAATGACAAATTTTAGTGTATGCTTACAGTACACCTGGGCTTAACAACAGTGTGAATTATAAAGTTGTGCTTACTAGGAACTAGCACGGGAACAATTGCAAATAATGTTGTTTTGTGATTTTAGTTTTTTATGATTAATTATTACCTATGTTTTTTGCTTTAGTTTCACTTTTTCATTTCTTTTTTTTTTCTTGTTTTTTTGGGGGGGGTGAGACATGGTTTTATTTTAATTAATTGAATTATTTCAATTGAGTCATGTGACCTGAGTGTATTCTATTTAAATGGATGATTTTTTTAGATTTTTTTGTGCTCTGATGAAGGCTCAAGCAGCTGAAAGCAATAGACTGTTAATAATATTTCTAATAATTTTTTAGTGTTGTATTTCTCATTCTGTGTTTTTTGGCATATAATAAAAAAAATAAAAGAAAAGCTGCAACACTGCTATATTAAATTTCCTGAATATTTGAAAGTATTCATGTTTGAAATTTCTGTGAACATTACTTTAGTAAGGAATCTCAGCTGACACATAATTTTGAGAAGACAATATTGAAACTAATAGCAACAAATCTGTTACAAAGTTCTTGAAACAAATATTCATATTCAATGTATCAGCTATCTCTTAGTCTTACTTTTTAGTAACAGTTACAGATTCAAAAATATTGCTTTTAGCCAGTGGCAATGTCTGTAATAATCAACATGTCTCCACATACTGGACAGCTCAGAAGAATATCTGGCTTTGTATGGGCTGCAAGCACTTTGCCTAAACTAAACTTTCAACACCGTAAGCAGGCAGTTACAATTTTTACTCTCCTGTTCTAAACATTTTTTTCCGTAAAAAGATTGTTGCCTTTACTTTGTACATTTCCCTCACAAAAGGCAGTACCAATGAAAATAAAAAGGCGACTGTCTCACTTTGTAACTTGGACAACTATATGGTACTTGGTTGCAACCTTCCAAAGTATCCTAATCCAAGAAGATCTGACGTAGGTAATGCAACAACAGCCATTCTCAGTAGAGGTGAGTGTATGGTAACATACGAACAACAGCCATACTCAGTAGAGGTGGGTGTGTGGTAACATACACACATAAGATGCATTGATGTCACTGAACTCTGGTTACATGATCAGGATTAGGGATGGCCAAAATAAACAGTAATTCTGAACCATTATAGGGTGATGGCATACCTCAGCCTATCTCTAACCCACACAGTTTGGCCAGCCAGATAAGGGATGCAAATTGGTCGTACGGGTGAGGGGAAAAGTTTGATGGCTGTGCAGGGAGGGGCAAAACTACATGAAATACAAAAAAAAATTCTATAAGTGAGTCATATGCATTTTTCTACATAGTTGTAAAGCTGTAATATTTTTTTTTCCATTAGAATTCAGGTTTGACTAATTAAGAAAAATCCAAATAAAGTAATGTTTAGATTGTCTCCATTACTAAAATGTGAGTTCATATGATGAACAGTCATAAGCTTTTTCACAAAAGATCACAATTCCTGAAAGCCAAGTTAGATTTAAAAAGAATGTAATTTTTGCATGGGGGGGTGACCCCCTGTACCCCAACATAGGGAGATGTACCGCTCACATTCCTGCTCCTTAAATATATTAACTCCAAGATAGTTTGCTCTCAGGGAAGGGAAATGTCCCCAAATAATACTACAGTCTCAGTCTTAAAATGTAAAACCCTCAGAATCACACATTAATGATTGAATTTGAGTGCTAATTTTTATTGTCTTGATTCTAAGCCTGGTCCTATTTAGAATACTGTCCTACTTTAATTTTGTGTATATTTTAACCAAATTCATATAGATTTTATGGAAATCAGATTTTGTACTAACTGATGATAAGAATTCCCATTTTTACTGAAAAGCCATGTTTCTAATGAATAGTGGCTTACTACAGAATGTAGTAGTCTAGTGTAAGTTACTGCTGAATTTATATTTTAATACATGCAACTTCACCATGCTAAAAGATGACTAAAATTTGTGTTGTATTAGTTGCAGTATATATCTCTGCTCATGTCAAACTGTCCATTTTAATCATATCCACTTTCTTAACAGAACGGCACCCTGTCAAGCTAGATAACTATGGCGGGAGTCAAAAAAGGATTTACTTATTTGCAAGAATGTATATCCTGAATCTTAGCACTAGACTAAATGTCCTTCGAAGAAAGAAGCACAGATTTTGTTAAAAAAACAGTATACATTGTTATAGTGCACTTGCTTGACTGAGTTGTTAATACACCAGAAAAGAATACCATCTTGTAGATAATTGTGGATATTCGTATGTCGATAATGTCAACCTTTGACATTCTGGTAGCCCTTGATTCTTTTTGTATTAACTGATTAACTGTTATTCTTTTGTGTTTACTTTTCTTCCTAGAGGTTTACATGAATGCCCCACTACCACCAGAACTTCTGAGAGTTATCCTTGCTTTTATTGTATTTATATACTTTTGTTTTACTACAAGGCTTTTTTTCCCATTGAGCTTCATGCATTTCTATTCCTTTCCAACAAATCTCAACACAGATTTCTAACATTCTATTCAGCCAGCCATGACACAAACGCTGTGAAACACAGACATTTGGCTTACTTCTTCAAGGGAGACAAATACTCTACCTGTCATATTCTTGATTTCATAATAATGATTGTAGCTAAATAACATTTAATGACTTTTTGAACTAGCAAATGTTTACACATTAATTATGAAAAATTGTGTTACTCCATGGTATTTTGTTTCCAAAGATGATTCATTTAACAAGTTTGGACATTATCTGAGTCATGCCCTATCTGCTTTATTAAACAAAGCTGCGCCTCTTCTGAGCTCCTGTGTTAAAGTCATTGGTTCAACAAGACCCAGGATTTAAATTTTCTGTCAAAATTGACTAGGTTCTGCTCCTCCTTGTATAGCCCCTTGACTGGGATGTGTTTTGCTTTCCCTCCTATGGTCATCCAATAGGTAACGTTGAATATTTACAAGAGCAGAAGTGACAACAATGGCTGTTAATGTAATGAAGGACAGATCTCAGACCATAAGCATGGTGGCCATAGCCTGATCAGTCACAAATCAGACCAATATAATGAGGGAAATGCCCCAAACTGTGGACAGGATACATTACTTTTAAATGTATCATTGACAGGAAACTGAAATAATTTTCTTTTTTTGAAAACTAAAATATCTGTAACTGTAATTATTGGTCATTGTCTAATAATTTTAAGTCCATACTGTTTTGTGACAAGATTGCAGATTTTAATATTGAAGTAAAATGGGAGCATTAAATAAATGCGGCAAATGAGAGCTATTAAGGGCATCAGTCACCATTCCGTATAGCCCACACAAGTTTTAATACCCTTGTTAAGATTTTATCACTCACCAAGGCAACATCAGTCTCTTTGCAAGTAAGCAAACTTTCTTAAATCAAAACAATTGCTTTTCAGGCTTATACAGTGCTATACATTTCATGTAATTTTTGGTTTAACTAATTAAGAACACAATATTCACAATCCAGCACAGTACAGCATCATTTCAAACAGAATAATCTAGAAACTAACAGACTGTTTGATGACAAAATCTTCCATTATCCAGTTTCATTTATTTGCCTGCCAGTTAGTATTTCAGTAAATGTTTCATCATAATTCATCATGTGAAGCCCTTGGATAAAAACAGAATCATGCCCATTCCTGACTCTAATCCAATTCATCTTTTTAGATCCAGTATAAATTATATAACCTTCCAAATGTTCTCTCTTGCTAAAAATAAAATTATTTTCTGTTGACTCAGCGCTTACTGTGTCCGTAGTATTATTTGCCTTTCTTTAGTCTTTTTAAAGCATAGGCTAATGCCATACACAATATCTCTGACATTTCATTCTTTGCAGATTCAACCAAGACTGTGGTCTTACTGTTTAAGTGCAGTTTTTACTTTCACCATGCATACTTAGAGGATTATCTAGCAGTTACCCTGGGGAGTGTCTCACAATTAGTGCAGAGGTTTAAGGCTAATACTTCTTAATAAACTTGATTCTGTGGCTTAGTGTTTGAATCCCGCAGCCTCTATTTGCCAGCTCTGTGAATCTGGGTAAATCATTTAACTAGGCAGTGCTCCTTGGTCACCCCTGAAAAAATATTTTGCCTAGTGTGTTTACCTGGTTAACAATGTAATAAAAATAAAACTGTAGCAATATTCACATCAGGTGACCAGTTTGAAATGGGCAGTGCAGTGGTGCAGAGGTTAGTGTTATCACCTCACAGCAAGAGGTTTTCCAGTTCAATTCTCAGCCGGGATGCCTTTTGTGTGGGGTCTGCATGTCCTCCCTGCATTCACATTTGTTTCCTTTGGGTGCTGTGGTTTCCTCCCCCATTCCAAAGACTTATATCTGGAGCTTTTCTCCCTGGGCTTCTGCTGAAAGTGGGCTGTGTCCCAGTCAGACTTTCCCGGTAAACAAATGTTAAATACATAAATAACTAAAAAGGTAGCATAACACAGGAGCATGCATAGTACACATGCACACCTTAGACAGACCTACTAATGTAACTTCACAATGAAAAATGCCACACATTTATGCCTGACTGAGAAATGTAATTCAAATCTCACTGCATCAGCTAACTAACTTAGTTAAGTGCATGCATACTGTGAACTACTGGCCAGCACTTAACTATATCTTGTTCTTATATAACTGGCTAGGAGAAAGAGTCATTTAAACAATAAATGTAACTAGAAGTGTAAGCACATTAACAGAAGTAGCAGTGTTTTAAATGCTATGTTTGTGTACTGCTGACCTGAGGTGATCATCATAGGATCATAGGAATATGAGAATTACAAGGCATAGAAGTCATCAAGTGTTTTCTGTTTGAAATTCTCAGTAAACTTATCTGCAAGGATGTTTGTTATGGCTTTGGATGCAGTTCTTTGCTGTACCTCCTTCTTCTGTAAATGTAAAACAGGTCAGGCCAGGAATGAATTTGCAGACGCCCATCCATTCATACAAGTCATTTGTGAACGATACAAAGGCATCACTTTGTTTAACATAAAATGATGGTTTATTCCCAAGATTCAATAAGTGGTGGGTAGTAATGCTATCCCATCAGTGCTTTTTATTTATAGTTTGGTGGAGTTTTAAATCCTTAGCTCTAGTGTTAGAATTGTGTGTCTTTTGGAGGTGAAAGAGAACAAGCAGGATTACTTCTTTATGGAAAGGAAAGCAGGATGTATATCCCTAAGAGTCTGGAAGAGTCTGATTAAAGGGAAAGAGCTTCAAGCCTCTCCTGACAGCTAAGGATCTTTAAACCAGCGATTTTTTTGGTAAAGAAGTGCATGCATCTTTCTGTTTGTGTGATATGTCTAAACAGGCTCATGCCAAAAGGGATATTGCACTCTATAAATGGTTTAATTATTGCAGAGTACAGTGGAATGTTAAATTTTTCAACCTTGATATGATACTTTTAGATAACACTTTTGCTAAATAGAAGGATTTTCTGACTGTTAATTCTACATAGTGGTCAAAAGAGAGGGAGTTGCCAACCAAGTGCCAAGATCTCAATCACTATAACAGTTTTGAGGCAGATGATCATTGTGGGGTAGGTAGGAGATAAAAGCTTTTTGCCAAACAAGGCAATATTACACTTTCTTGCATTTCATTTTGGTCCCTTTTCAGTACACCATTGTTTAGTGAGGATTAGTTCTTGCTGTAGTATCAACTTATCAAGGCATGACTGGACAATAACACCTAATGTGTAGTCGTCAGTAAAATACCACACTCCAACATAAATTTGTCACCACCAAGTAAAAAATGAATATACCACCAACAATAGAACGGCACCAGTAATTTATTGATATAAAATATCAATAAATTACTGGTACCATTCTATCGTTAGTGGTATATTCATTTTTTTAAGTAGTCATCAGTAAGCTTTGTTAGCCACAAGTCAGGATTTGCATTTTGGAGGTTGGCAAAGTATATGCCAAATAGAAGGGATCTCAGATACACTGCTAATTACTGTGATAAATTTCCGAGGTGGCAGATGATACTTTAACTGTGTGAGTTCTGTCTTTTAGACAGTTTGCTATCTATCTCATCACATATGGGTCTATATTTAGGTCTCTTAACTTACAGTACCAGAATGGGGGATGGTGTTGAAAGTATTAATCAGATCCAGACAGGCTCTGAGGATCAACTAACCATAGTCTACAGCCTCAGTGACCTTCTCAAAGAAGTTAACTAAGTTACATAGACATGATCTTCCTTTATCAAAGCTGAACTTCTGAGGGTGTAGCTGAATGATAGTTTAGATAATGCAATTTATGAAATCTGATATGGTATGTTTCAAGGCCTTGCAGATTAGACGAGTTGAAATGATAGGTCAGTAGTAGTCCTGGGTCTATAGTGGGGCCCACTCTATGAAAGGGCTTTATGACAGCAGTTCTCCGTACTTCAGGGACACACTGTGTGGCTAAGCTTAAGCTGAACAAATTCAGAAGTGGTTCCTCAAGGGCACATTTAATGATATTTGTTAGGCATTCAGATAAGTTACCTGGCCCCACTGAAGTGCTATTTTTGGCCTTTGAGAGGACAGTTAGGAGATGTTCACTTAAGATTTTAGGTGATGTTAGGAATTTATAGGATATCAGTGACTATTTTATGTGTAAAGTTTTCAGTGAATTTATTTGCAGGAATGTTTGGTATGGCTTTGGGGTCATTGTGGGTGGTGGTGTTTTGGTTTAATTCAGAACATTGTTGGGTATTGTTCTTTTTAGTGTCTGTTATAATTAAAGAAGGGTTTCTAATTGGGCTTGGTTTTATATGATAGCTCCAGTTCATCTTTAGCTTTGCTTTCCCTGATTGAAGATGTTAATACTTTGATGACCATTTTGGTAGAGTGTTTAATGTGGACAGCTTGAGATTTGTTGTAGGATTTTAGAAGTTGTTTTTCCCTTTTGCTATACAGCTTATTTATCCTAGTGGGACACCTGGGTGGGTTGTTTTGAACTTCCCAATGTGTCTAGTTCTATTGGGGACTGCAAGGGTTTTTCAGGCATGAGTAGAACTCAGCTGTATAAGTAGCAGCTGGATCTGCTTGCTGGCTGATGATAGTACATGCAAATATAGGGATATCATCTTATAGTTTAGGTAGATTTTTTGTAGCCCTTAAGTTCAGAATTGTTCATGATACAGTGCATTTGCTGCTTCTTGCTCAGTATGACTCATTCATTGATGCTGTATCAGACACACTATCCACTAAACATTCAGACGCAGTACCCACTAAACTAAAATTCAAACATAAATGATGACATACTACCATTCTCCTCACCTGACTCTCTAAACCTTCAAAATTGTATATGCATCTATATCAGTCAGAAAGGACCATCCATGATTGTGTCAGAAGTTACATGTTGCACTGTTGTCTTTTCAGTGCTAAATACAAGTTTAAGGGTTAGTTAAGTTTAAGTTTAAGCCCAGTAGAAAAGGTAGGGGCTCAGATGTCTTCTATTCTTTCATCAATTTTGATTCTGTTTGTCTGTGTCTATGTAAGATAATAATCAGTGAATAAGTATTGTAACAGAAGAGCATAAGTCAGAAAATGAAGTACAGGTCAGAATCAGATCAGAGGATGCATAGAAGTGTGTCATGGGATGTGGGACATGGGGAAATAATTAGTCAAAAGTGAGAATGACATTTTGGACAATAGCTTTCATTGTTTAAAATAAATCACAAACTTTAAGCTGGTGCTTCCTCTTGACTTGTTTTTATATTTTCCAGTCAAACTCATCCTGATTGGGTCACATTAATGGGGCACACACAGAGACAGGAGCCGAGGAAATGCCCTGTTTATGCCCTTTAATCTGGCCATGGGTAACTTTAAGAATCAGTTAAAGCCAACAGAATGGATAAATAGCATGGTTATTGTTGTTAAGAAAGACAAGATTCACATGTCTTAATCTGAAAGTGATTAAAAGAGAGCATTTCCCATTGCTTGCAGTTCAGGATGCAGTCTCACAAATTCCAAATGCTAATGTCTTTTCAGTACTACATGCAACTGGTAGTCTAGTACAGGAAAACTAGATGAAGAACACAACAAAACTATATATTTTTAATACATTATTAGGAAGCAATGGAATCTTTAAGCTTCTATTTAATATTTCATCAGTACTGTAAAACTTTCAAAGAGCTGTTGGTGAGGTTATTAAAGGCTTAGAAAGAGTACTAAATATAAATAATGTGATATTAGTCAGTAGTTAGATTCAATAATGGCATGACAAAAGAATAGTATGGTTGCTAATTATATTAAGAAATCATAATTTGAACTTATTAGATCAAACACAGAATAAGAGTAACAGTTCTAATATGCAATTATCATGTTGTGATATCATTGGAACTAAAATCTGATGCAGAAAAAAAATCACAGAAATGGACAAGTATCAATGTTGGAAGTCAACTGGGGATTACTGAAGTTTTATGAATTGTGCAATGTGTTGCAAAGTTTGTAATAATATGTCTGAAATAACCAAGCCCCCAAGAAAGCTGTTAGAGTAAAATTGTACCACAGAATGGATCTATGATCAGGAACATAGGAATGAAATGCTTAAAAAACATGTTGTAGCAGTATGAGAGTTAAATTCTATAATATGTAAAAGAAAGTTGTGTTGCCAACAAGAATGATATAAGAGCTGTGATCAACAAGAAAATAAGTTGCCTGTGGGTTAAGAGTATTTACAAATGTACAAACCAGATATTGTCAGACAGAAAAGGTAAATGGTAAATAGGTTCATGTAGAAAAAAGCCACACAATATTGCAAAGTATGTTTATAAAGGCACCATATAGACTGCAGTGGCTGTTACTTCATCTACAAATGTATAATGTGAAAATGAACCACAAGCCATGCTAAAATGGACAACGCAATGGTGTAGCAGTTGCATTGTTGCCTCACAGCAAGTGGTTCTCTGGTTCAATTCTCAGCTGGGGTGCCTTTTGTGCGGAGTCTGTATGTCCTCCCTGCATCTGTGTGGGTTTCCTCTGGGTGCTCCAGTTTCCTCTCACATTACAAAGACATGTGTTTGGAGCATTTCTCCCCAGGCCTCTGCTGAAAATTGGCTTTGTTCCAAGTCAGACTTTCCCAGTAAACAAATGTTAAATAAATAAAAAAAAAAAAAAATAAATAAATAGAGCAGACATGTTGAGTACCATGGTTGTTCTACTTATAGCCAATGTTACTACTCCAATTTCATAACTGGATGACTTGCAACATACACTGAAGAAGGCTGTGCTTTGCCAGCCGAAACCGATCTGTATTTGCTGTATTTGCTGTGATTATGTTCACATAATATACATTTTATTTCTCTAGTTACTGTTTGCTGGCTCTCCTTTTTTGTCTTTGTATGATTCTGTTTCCTTGAGTCGTGCAATTGCTTACGCGCAGGAGGTTCGTTTTTGTTGCTGACTTGCAACATGTCAGGTAATGTTTGCCATAGAAAATCATTACTGGTGATATTTCTGTGACAGTATCCCCAATGATTCTCTGCTTTTTAAACATTGTCCTTTGCTCCACAATTATCTGACCAAGAAGCTATACATAAAAGTGAGGAGGATGTAGGGGTAAAGAAATGCCAATAAAGAATATTGGAAGATGCTCCCTGCAAATAGTGCTTTTTTACCCAGACAAAGCTACAATGAGTTGTGTCCATCTAGTTGTGGCTTCTTCCAGAAATTACTTGAGGTAGTGTAGTTGAACCAAGTAGTGTATATTTAACAGTGAAGTATAACAAAAATAAAGAAGAACAACATTATGGCCCATGGTCCTAATGGTACAGATTTGCTCCAGTTCAAAGAAGCTCTGTATTCCATATTTGAAGACCATCATTCCAATTTCTCTGAAATAGTCAAACTAAAAGACATAAGTATAAGTGAGAGGATTCACTGCAAGTTATAATTGCTACCGATTTGAAATCATAATGTCCCAGCAAATACTGCGGGCAAGTAACAGCCTGAGTACACATACTCATGTAATCAAGCCTGTTCAGTAACAAGCAAACTCACCAGAAAATTAAATGCTATAAAACCATTTTCTGGGATCCAGTATGAACCCCTCAATTAACATGACAGTGAGGAACCACATCTCTAAACACAAATTTCCAAAACACGAAAAGAGTGAAAATTGAAACCATAAGCATTTTTTTCAAGGGATGCGACCTACATCCAGCAATGTGAGAGTCAATAGCCCCCATCTGCTGAACTTATATATATATATATATATAATATATATATATACATATGTATATATAATATATATATATATATATATATATATATATATATATATATATATATATATATGGGTCCACTTTCTAATCTCGAAATACTGAAATCCTGAATGTCAGTATTTCGAGACCACAATCACAAACGAACACAATACTGACAAACGACTAACCCAAAACTGATGTCACCGAAAACTTGAAATCACGAAAATGAGTGTTGTGACTTTATTTCTTTAGTTTGTGAATTCCCAGCTTTGTAGTTACATCCTCCACCATTGTAAATCTCAAAACCGAAAGTGTATAAAACAAGAATAGTGCATAAAATACCAACACGTAGATAGTAGTCAGAGACTCCTCAATTACATTTGTAGCACTCTAGCTATTGCTTTCAGAAACACGGGTGTGCCATATGTCTCCTTATTTGCGAGGAGCCTCTCAAACTGGCTGTGCCTTCTTATCAATCGACACTTTTTAGTGGAGGCTAGACATCCACTAGTTAGGCAGTTTCTCAAGTCCTCCACCCTATCCTGTCCCCTTGCCAAAGTCCTCATTAGTAGAGAGAGATCTGTTGCCTTGGCACTCAGTAAACATTTGGGGCAACGGTGCCACCCCTCCATGGAATTCTGCATTCTTGGAAGAAATAATGAGTTGAGATCATGAATATTCCAAAATGAAATCGGGAAGAAGGGGGGAACCTACTAAAAGAAGTGGTTCTAGTTGTAAATTTCCTTTTCCTTCCCAACACATACCAGTCTCCGAAGTATGCCACCAAGTCCCTCCCCTCCACAGGAAATGTCTCCTTCAGAGTGTAATAGGCCTGCAAAACCTCTTCTTTGGGCAGGAAAGCTAAAGTGATTTTACAGCCAGTTGAAATTGCAGATGTGTATTGTATAATGGAGCTAAGCCAACTGCTGCACCTTTTGCCACACATTTCTTCCAAAGTGGAACAGGCAGCCTTTAGACTTCACTCCACTAATGTTTACACAAATGCTTTTTGTTGTGGCAATTTCGAAGTCATATAATACATGTTGCTATGAACTTTCAAACCCTTGTGATGCCAGTAAATGGAATACACAGTCCCACATTGCATTGTATGATTTTAAACATTTTTTACTCATTAAGCAATAAAGTAAGGGAACTGATTTGCTGTATTCGCCATAGCGCACCAGCCCATGGATGCTGTAAAGCTGTCTACATAGAACCCCTTTATAGAAAAATGTGCTGTCCATTAGCCAGATTGTTGCATGGCTTAGATCAAACAGATTGTAACTGTATTGAATGCTATCAGCACAGTATCAATAGCTACATTTATTTATTTATTTACATTTGTTGACTGGGAGTGACCGACTGGTCGTAGGTCCATTTTTAGCGGAGGCCCGGGGAGAAAAGTTCCACAGTTAAAATAAATAGACAGTAGTTACATTGGATTACATAACGATTAACAATTTGATTAACGTAGTAATTAATTACAAACATATTTACAGATGAAGAACATAGTACATCAGTAGACAACTAGAATCTTTATCTGCGAAGTACATAACAGACATTAACAAATGATACAATAAGAAGTTCCTGCTGTGTAATAAGTACTAGGCTTATGAGCATCTGAGCTTGCTATAATCAAATTAGTTAGTAGGGTGGAAAGAAAGGTAGTGGTCAGATGGGGTGGGTGATATTAGAGTGGGAGTTGCAAGGCCATAGCCAGCATGTTTTTAGGTGCGCTTTTAGTAAAGTACATCTACGTCCCTCTTTTCTACAAAATTGCCTGTTTTAATAGGGTAGTACTGCACATTGAGAGTACATAGGGACAGGTGTGGGTTAAGACTTGTTGCTGTTTGTTTTCTATGGACTCTTCCAATCTGTTGCAGGAGAGCTCGTCTACTGGGCAGGTCAGGTACTAAATCAGTTGATGTGGAAGCTAGGACGTCTTACTAGCAGACATGGTGCATCCCTGGACACATCAGCCCTATGTTTTAGCTCGCTTCATAGCGTGTATTTCTCATATTCAGTTGGATCACCACTATGATTGTGTGGAACACTTTTTCTAAGCTGCTCACCGGTAGGTACAGTAACAGTAATTAGTCTACCTTTACACTTTTCAGCCTTAGCAACCTTGTACAAGTACAGATAATACCTAGCAGATTTGATAGGTTTGTAGACAGACAGAAGTTTTTGATCACTGGATCACAATGACTGACTGGGAACATAGTTGTGCATAATATTTTTTAGTGCTGGATGATTTATAATAAGAAAAGTGTCTTATTGCAGCAGACACAGCACTGGCAAGTCTTTACCAACAGGAACTGAAATGAAGTGAAAGGTGGCACTAAATAAAACATGGTAATTTAAAACTCAATGATTTAAAGAAACTTATTTTATGCAATATGACTTTAAAGCATGCAGCTGTCCAAGTGACACTTAATTTGGATGACGAGGATAGTCCTGCTAAACTCATAAGCAGAGTCCACCTCAATAACTCATTATTAAAACCAACAGTTAAATATACAGTTTTAGTTTGTCTCTCTCTCTCTCTCTCTCTCTCTATCTCTTTTCTGGACTCATGCTGGAGAGCAGTCTCAGGGCCGCAATTGTTTATCACAGTCACACAAATGCACAGAGTTGCACGACTTTTTTGCTAGGTCTGGTCCTGGTGGGCAGACTAGAATGTAAAGTAGCACCAATCAACACAATTCTCTTTTATTGGTTTCACCTTATGAGAGATAACTGTAAAAATATACAGAAGGGAAATTAACATAAGGATCTCTTTCATCACAGCTCCTTCTTTCGAATGGAACTCACAGAAAATTATATTAACATACAACCTGTTATGCAGACTTCCTGCTGGCCTTCAGTGTTCCTAATGTGTCCCTTGTAAAGAGATTTTAAAAGCCGGACTCACAGATGTAACATGTCAGTAATCTGTGCTTTACAATTAAGGCATTTATGAGTTTCACATAAAAAGAAATAAAGGCCTGGATCCACTGCTGAGCCTGCAGTCAAAATAAACATCTTTAGCAAGAAAAAAAAGAGTTCATGCAAACCAAAGTTGTTTTAATAAAGTTCTAGTTTGTGAATGAATAGGTAAGTTGCTCATATCAGATTGACGTTCTGATTGGAGATCGTACTACAGTGGGGATCGGGAAATGTATTATTTTCTTCACTGTAGTACAATCTCGGAGTTTATATATATAATATGCATGGAGTGTAGGGGGCAGGGGGGCTTGCACCCCTGCAAAACATAAGTAGAAAATCACCGGAAGTCAAGGTAACCTGGGTAATGTCGATAATATCGAACTGCAAATTATTGACATTACCACTGTCATCATTTTGATGAAGTAACTTTTTTATTTTCAACATTTATTTTTTGGCTAAGTAAATACACGAAGAACTGTGATTCTTGATTTTGATAGTAAACTGCATCAGTCACCAGTGTGTTTGGTCAACATCTGTTTAGTGGTTGACTAAACAGATAGTTGACAAGTGTGTAAAACTTCAGAATTCTTGGGATTCAGAAATATTCCCTTTCCCCAATTTTATGTGATTTCAGAATTAATATATATAATTTGCAGGGGGACTTGCCCACTGCAGCATGTGTAGAGGCATGTTGACATTTGTGTCTCTATGCATTGTGGTGTCTGTTTGGTATGTCAACAAAAGCAAATATTTATGAAACCTAGTACAATCACATGCACACACATTATATGTGTATATATATATATATATATATATATATATATATATATATATATATATATTTACAGATATATGGCATCTCATCAACAGCAATTTCACTGAATGCAAATAAATCGAGTCATTTACCAAAACTGATTGCATCAAACCTTTTTGACACATACTTTTTTGCAAATGGCAAGCTTCCCTGCACCTCCCATATGAGAAGACAAACCCACACTCCTTAAACCTATAGATATACAAACAATGAGGTCACAGAACAGAAAGAAAAAAGATAAAAACTCCACTGCCAATGAAAGAAATTTCTGTAAATGGTTCTTCATTTATTTGCATTTGCCAAAACTATGATCATTGACTTAACAGAAACTCCTTATGTATACCACACACACACACACACACACACACACACACACACACACACACACACACACACACACACACACACACACACACACACACACACACACACACACACACACACACACACACACACACACAAAGGGATGCATTTATTTAGTCAGACTTGATGTAATTGATGTGTAGGGTTTGCTGAATTTCACTGAAGGTAACTAAATCAATGGATGCATTTGGCTGATGAAGTGTAGTTCATATGTGGTCACCAGAGTAAATGAGTGGATATGTTCTGTTCACTCACACTGTTAAAAGACGGTGTGGTTTGTGGTTTCAGAAAGGCTGGTAGACAACAGGGTAAGGGAATTTGCTCTCACCCACACTGTTGTGTGTTCTCAGAGCTGGTATATATAGAGTTGCAGAAGTGTGGGAATGCAGCCTTTGTAGATGGGGTGCAGGGTGCCCCCTTGAAAAACACTGTTGTTGGAATATTTGATTTTATCACTGTATTCAGTCTGTAGTACTTTTCTCAGTGCTGTGAAGTTTGATGCATTAAGTTATCAGTGTTGCACATATCAATACATTGATATAGACTTTATACATACCTATTAAAAACTCAAATGTTCACTGCAAAAGACAGTTAAGGATTATTTGATGTGTAAAAACTGAGAATTTATTTCACCTTTTATCACTTTCTTGGATTTAATGTTACATGAACCACAAGCTCAATATAGATTTTTGAAGCCATATGCAGATTAACTAAGTTTAAGAAAGATTGTTAGGACTGACTAAAGAATGTCAAATGTCATCTATCAAAAATATGTGGACATGAATTTAACTCCCAGGGGGATGAGAGTTGATCGGCTCCCTGCATATGACTTTTCAGAGGAGAAATCTGACCTCCTGGAAGAATGGAAATCTGTTTCATTAGCTTGTACCACTAACTGGCTAAAGATTCTCATTAAGAGAAATACTCATGCCCATGAGAAGGTACATAAAAATATTATACACCTACAAGAAACATTAATCACTGACACCTCGGAATTTAATTACTCCAGCAAATTGTTTGATATAAAATCTAGCGTTGCAAAGTTGAGTCAGAGGTGGTCGCTAGAAAAAAGAGGAAACTGTCTCGAGATATCAATGATTATAGTAGTGGAGTAATTTGTTCTTGGCAATGCAAAGGAACGAGGGGGCATTCCAGGCAGATGAGCTACAGAAGGGGAAGATCTCATTCGGGTCCATCCTCGCATGAAACCTCAGTATCATGTGGTGAGATGGTGTCCAATGGGCAGAAGAGCGTTTCCTTTGAGGATGTCAGCAGAGTGTTTGAAGGAGCAGTGTCTACTGATGATGGCAAGATCTCAGAAGACCAGAATCAGGTGAAAGGAAGAGGAAGGAGGTTCCAGGAAAAGGGGAGAAGGAATTAAACTGTCTAGCAGGGCAGGTTAAGGTATGTTCTGCTCGGCTAGTTAATGATACTTTCCCGGAGAACCAAGAAGTGAATTTGGTGTCACAGAGGGAGAATGATATTTATTTTAACCCTTCCTTGGTTTGTTTTTCATCTGAATGTTGTGCTTTTCCTGGCACATTTGTTCTAAGGGACATGATAGGGAATGAAGCAAACAAGATAAATAAGAGCTTTGATATTGTAAATCTTTCTGATTTGGTGTTGTCTAAAGTACCGACAAGTGTTTTTCTTCAGGGTACGAAATATGTACCAATGTTTCTTCCTTCATTAGTTGAATTCATCAATGAAATCAAAGTGTTTTGTAGAAAACTAAATTTGAGTGTTTTTTGGCGCTAAAGAACAACACCGTTTACAGGGGAGAGAAGCAGATACCCTGCATGATTTAATGACATTGTAGAAGACTCTTTGTTGGATATTTCTCGACATGACAATCCATTTGTTTTTTGGGACTCTAATAATGATTGTGTGGAAGACATGTCTGAAAATTAGTGTAACTGATGTTTGTTTTTCAACTGGGTATGGAAAACTAAAAATACCCAAGGTGCCCTACACTAGTTCATTTGTACCCTCAAAGAATACAAATGCAATCAATGTTTTTGAATGTGCACTTTGTAAACAGATAGAATTTGCATATCACAAGTATATATCAAGCTGTAAGTCATGGAATTTGAGTAAAGAGCAGTGGTTTGCTCTTAAACAGTTACGTACTGTTACAGACCAATATGCATTCACACAGGCAGATAAGGGGTGGGGAATTGGGTGATTTTGAACAAGAGAGTATAACAACATGGCCTTGAAATTGTTGTTAGATGACAAGATTTATAAAAAGTTAAGTAATCCAATAAAAGAATTTAATGGGAGGTTGTTAGAGTTATTAGAAAGAGGAGAAAGACTGGGATTTTTTGGTCATGGGGATGTTAAAAAGTTATATTTGAAACACCAAAGGATGCCAGTTTTTTTGTTATTCCAAAAATTCAAAAATCAATGAGTAAACCCCCTGGAAGACAGATAGTCTTGGGGTGGGTTCTTTTTTACAGAACATAGGCATCTTTTTGGATTCCCAGTTAAAGGTATATCTCCCTGGAGTGCAATCATATATTAAAAATACCTCTCATGTGTTGGAAAACATAAAGATTCAGTGGGACCCAAGCCTTTATCTTGCCTGTGTGGATGTTAAGTCCTTGTGCACTAACATCAATATCGAGATGGGCTTGGAAGCAATGGTTAAAAGGTTGGGTGAAGGACCAAAAAACATTTATATTTGTCAGTTGTTAGAATTTGCTTTGATGCATAATTAATTTGTTTTTGAAGGTGATTATGATTTGCAATTGGAAAGAACTACAATGGGGGCAGCCTTTTCCCCATCTAATGCAGTTTTGTTCATGGCACATTTTGAAAGCATGTTTGTGTATATTACAGATTTTTTCAAAGACCATGTGATTATGTTTAAAAGGTTCATTGATGATTTGATTTTTGTGTGCAGGGGGGAGATTGATGAATTTGATCAATTCATGAAATTACTTGGTCGGAACACTTAGGCTTGGAATTTACTTACAGAACCAGTAGGAACAGAATGCAATTCTTGTATGTTGAATTTTATGTAGATGAAAGGGGTATTTTGCAGTACAAACCATTTCATAAGGATACGGCTGCAGATAGCTTTTTGGAAGCTGGTAGTGCTCATCTTGGTCATTTGATAAAATCCCTTCCCTATGGTTAGTTTAGGAGAATTATGACCAATACTTCTGATGAAAAGATGTTGGAGAGAGAATTTGATCTGGTTAAGAAAACATTATTAAAGCGTGGATATAGTATGGAACATATAGGTGAGGCCCTAAATAAGCTGAAAAGGAACACAAGTTATAAAAGGAAAAGTAGTGATCCTATTCAAAATGAGAAGCTTATTAGGAAAAATGAAATGGAGAAGGATGGTATTGAACCCCTTTTCTTTGTCAACACATTCTCTCTCCTTTCTGAAGTACTTAGGAGGTTAGTGAATGACCTTTGGCCTGTGGTTTGTAGGGATGAAGTAGTAGGGAAATTATTTCCTGAGAGAATTACCTTTTCATATGGTCAGTTTAATAATTTAAAAGAGCTATTAAGATCAAGAAATAAGGTTGATTTAGTCAAAAGAAAGGAAGTATTTCCATGTGGGGTTCGCAAAGTGTGTGATAAATTAAAGAATGCTGATGGATGGACAATAAATGGGAAGAACTTTTTGGTTAAAAATGAGTTTAGTTGTAATTCGTGTGGTGTAGTCTACATCATTCGATGTGGATGTACACCTTGTCCATGGTATGTAAGACAGACAAAAAGAAAGGTGAAACTGAGGATATTGGAGCACTTGGGTGATGTAAGAAATAAGAGGTTGGATAGCCCAGTGGCTCAACACTTTTGCGGCACACATGGGGGTAGTATAGATAGTTTTTTTTCTTTAGTATATTAGCAAAACCCTCTGAAGAACATACTATGGGGGGGTGAATTTAAATGGAAGTTGAGTAAGTTAGAAACTAAATTAATAGTATATTTGGGCACTTTATACCCTAGGGGTCTCAATTTGGATATTGATTGGCAGACTTAGATGGTTAATTCAGTCGATGGAGTTTATCTTATTTTATAGAACAGACTTGATGGCTAGGTAAAAAGCAATGAATTTTGGATGAATAAATTAATTAATTAATTTGAGATATAAGATTAATATACAATAATAAAAATACATGTGCAATAAAAATGAGGTTAAAATCTTTAAAAAAGTTTACATTTGATAAATGAGTTTATATAATTTATATTATGAATAAATATTTATAATAGAGTTTCAGGGGTAGGTTGAAATGTCCTTTATCATGTGTTTTTTTGATATATAAGTAACTACAATGCTTGAGGTAACATGGAATTGTGTCATAATAATGTGTAGAAGAAGTGATGTTTTTAAAAATGTGTCATTTGGGAATTTCATTCACTCTGTGTGGTGTTAATTTATTTAATATATTTATGGTGTATGATAATGTGGGGGTACATCTTTAAGCTCTAAGCTGTGTAATTATTAAAGAAAATTCTTTAATTGTTTAATTTTTTAATTGAATTAATATGAATTAATGTGGAGATGGAATATAAAAGGCTGCTGGGATTGTATTAGGTTATTCCATTGAAGGCCTGTGAGGCCGAGGTACCAGGATGAAGTGAATAAAGAAAATTGGCAGCTACAGCAGTGCTTGGTGTTTTTTTGTTTGAGGAGAATTCCTAGCTCCCTTTGGGAGCTTGTGTGGTCTGGTGTTTGATACATTTATTTAGTCAGACTTTATGTAATTGATATGTAGGGTTTGCTGCATTCCACTGAAGGTAACTAAATCAATGGATGCATTTGGCTGATGAAGTGTAGTTCATATGTGGTCACCAGAGTAAATGAGTGGGTATGTTCTGTTCACTCACACTGTTAAAAGACAGTGTGGTTTGTGGTTTCTGAAAGGCTGTAAGGGTAAGGGAATTTGCTCTCATCCCCACTGTTGTGTGTTCTCAGAGCTGGTATATATAGAGTTGCAGAAGTGTGGGGATGCAGCCTTTATAGATGGGGTGCAGGGTGCCTCCCTGAAAAAACCCTGTTGTTGGATTATTTTATTTTATCACTGTATTCAGTCTGTAGTACTTTTCTCAGTGGTGTGAAGTTTGATGTATTAAGTTATCAGTGTTGCACATATCAATACATTGATATAGACTTTATACATACCTATTAAAAACTCAAATGTTCACTGCAAAAGACAGTTAAGCCTTATTTGATGTGTAAATACTGAGAATTTATTACAACTTTTATCACCTTCTTGGATGAAATATTACATGAACCACAAGCTCAATATGGATTTTTGAAGCCAATGAAGATTAACTAAGTTTAAGAAAGATTGTTAGGACTGACTAAAGAATGTCAAATGTCATCCATCCTGAGATCCCTGTTTTATTTAACATGTGATTTATATTGTGGTAACTGTCACTTTTTGCATAAACCTGGTGTAAATATCTTAGCTGCCAAACCTATAATCTTCTTGATCTTGGTCCACGATTTGGATATGTTCATGGGAATTGCAACATGATGCTAAAATATTCTGTCTTCTCTTTTTTCTCTACATTTTTGACTCTGCATTATAACCTAATATTGTACAGAGTATATAAATACAATAAAACATAGCACATTTGATCCCGTGCTTGTACTTTGAATTAAACTGCATGTTAAGAAACAGTATGAAAAACAGATTTCAAGTAGTATAACTAAATACAGCAAATTAACAAATACCAGGTGCTTTTCCAAGCCAGCAATGGATTGCATGTGAAAATGCGCATATTTAAATTAATTGTGGGTTTGGGCCTAGGAGTATTTGAAAGAGAACAATATTTTTGAAGGCCATTGCATCAGAGCTGTTTAATCAAATATTGTTTGGCCAAATGTCATAAAGAATAACATAACAGTTGGTAAGATATAGCTGTGCAATATTTGCACAAGTAAATTAAGGCAGGACTTAAATTTTTTATGCTTCATGTTAGGTTACAGTTGATGTCAACATTAGAGTTATGATTAGATTTAGAGTTAGGGTTCAATGTATACGTAGGACTGTTTTTAGAGTTAGTAGTATGTGGTTATTGTGCCTTGTGTAGGGAATGTGGGCAGCTATGTGCCTAACTACAAAATAATTTGTAATTTGTGTATATTTGTGCTTTGCATATTTAATGAATTGCTTTTTTCATGGGTTGTTTTATTTCTTTATTTTTTGATTCTCTGTAGTTAGCAGCATTGTTCTTCATGATGTGGTTGTCTGTGATCTGAGATTGATCCCATATTATAGTTGTGTACCACTCCTCCAGTGCCATGGGCAGGATGTGGCTGCTTTGCTCTAGAATAATAATTACCTCAGCATACTTCATTATTATTCTGGATCATTTGTTCTCTCAGGTGTTCCTAATAACTAAATTTCATGGACTGGAAGCTCCAAAAGTTACACTTTCCAATGGTAATTACAAATAAACATGTTATGGTATTACAGAAGTCCTAATTAAAATCAATGCCAGAAAAACATGTGCCAGAACATTTGTGACTATACTATAAGATTAGATGTTTAAAGCACTTTTCATTGTTCAGTTTCCAAACTGTCATATGATTATGCATTTCCTTCTCTTTCTGTAGTGTCTGCTGTACTTTAGACTTGCCTTATTGAATAGACAGTATATGACTGATTTTTACAGCTTTTTACTCTTCAAGATACATGACATACTTCTCAGGCTTTTGCTGATAGCACAAATCATTGATTAGCTCATCCCACTTGACTCTTGCCGTCTTCCCGTCCCAGATAAAGTCCTTCAGCTCTTTATTAATTGCTATTCACAACTTCTCCTCTGGTTGATAAAAATATGCCTGACCTGTTTATAAGACTAATGGGACTAAAACCATTTAACTGCTTGTATCTTACTATCCATATCCATTTAACAAAGCTTCCATTTTCTCAGTTTTTGTATTATCTTTTGTTTAGTCTCTTCCCCACATATCCTTAGCTGTCATACTAGAATATTTTTTAATCCATACTCCCAAATATATCATTTTATCATGTCCCCATAAATATGGTTATTGCTGAACCAATTCATATGTCGGTACGTAATTTATCACAATTGCCTTTGTTTTAGCTTCATTAATTTTGTATCCGAAAAGATTTGAAACATGTATCAAAATGTTCCACAACACTGAAATGTTTCTTTCTGGTTTTGTCAGGTATAAAATTATATTGTATGCAAATAGAGCCAGCCTTTCTTGACTGCCATACCAATTATATCCTTGAATTTCTGAGTCCCATATTTTCTTTGCCAGTGGTTCTAAATATAATGCAAATAAGAAAGGGGAAAGAGGACACCCCTGCATGTTTCTACTGCTCAAGCAGAAATTATCAGGAGGACCCCACCCACTTTAATTTTTACCTGCGATCCCTCATATATCCTCCTAATCAACCTCATAATTTTTTCAGAAAATGCAAATGCCTCCATTGCCCTACTCATAAAGTCCCAGCTTACTCAGTCAAATGCTTTCTCTGGATCAAGACCCACCAACAACAATGGTATTTTCTTACATTCTGTTTCCCTCTGGATCATCAATGTTCTATTAATGTTGTCAAATGTTTGCCTCCCCTCCACAAAACCACATTGATCCATATGTATCAATTTTGGCATTACTTTTGCCATTCTTTTAGCCATTATAGACATGAACACTTTATAATCATGGTTTAGTATTAAAATAGGCCTGTATGAAGCTGGATCTCATGGATCTTTGCCCTCTTTAGGTATTACATCTACCACTGCTTTCTTCCAGGATGTTGGTACTTCTCTTCCTCTTAAAATACTGTTAAACAAGACCTTTCAAATCTTTATCAGTTTGTCCCCTTCTAGCTGCCAAACTTCCACTGGAATGACATCTGTTCCTGGGGACTTTGCTTTAGATTTGTTATACATCTCAGTTTTTATCTCATCTCCTCCTATCCTAACCATTAGTAACCGAGCTTCATGTACCTGTAACCTTGGCATATTTAATTCTTCCATAAGCATTTCCATTTGCATCTTTTCTTGATTTCCATATTTCACTGCTTTATACAAATTCTCATAGAATTTCTGAAATATTTCTAATACCTCTACAGGATCTCTTCTTACCTTCCTTGTTATAGACTCCCTAAGCTTGATGACAGCCCATTCTGCTTTCTGTTGCCTGAGTCTGTGCACTAAAAGCTTTTGTGCTGTAGTGTTATTATCCAAAAACAGTTGCTTAACTGCAATCTTTCTAAATGTGCTTATATTATCAAGGTATCCCTTATTTTCCTGCTCCGCATTCTGCAGTCGATCCTCTTCTTGTTCTGCACTATTCCCCCTGTTCTACCACACTTTTAACATTTGTCAGTCCCTCTAAATAATTCTTGGCACTTCTTAACCATAGCTCCCTTTCTTTTATTTCCACCCTATTTTTAAACTCCACCTTAATTTTATCCCACTTCCTAGCTATATTTTCAGAAGTAATTTCTATCCTCTTTAATAGCTCCTGAATAATCTCTACTACCCATTCCTTAAATTCCTCTCTTTTCAACAGATAGGTAAGAAAGCACCAGTGTCATTCTTTCCTTATTTTTTATTTAACATTTGCTAACTGAGAAAGTCCAACTTGGAACAAAGCCAATTTTCAGTGGAAGCCTGGGGAGAAATGCTTTTTATTTCATTACCCTGTTTTTTTATTGTATTTATTATTGGCACATGATCTGAAATACTTATTTGGTACGTATCAAGACGTTCAATTAAATGCATATGTTCCTGTGAAATGTAAATTTTGTCTAGCCTAACCCAGTTTTTATATCTTGGGGAATAATATATAAATTAATTCCAAACTCCTATTACTGACTTTACTTCTTCCATGCCAAAAATGTTCATAAATTTCTTCAAAAATCTACCCTCCTTTGTTATAGTTTCCCTTCTGGGCCTCCTGACAAATCCTCACTGCTGCAAATTGAATTCCAGTCCCCATCTATAAGTAATATTCCTTGCAGAAAACTGATTACTTCTCTCAGAATTGTCTTAAGCTCCATTATAGCAGTTTTTGGTGGAATATGAATACATGCCAGGGTAATCCTCCTCCCTTGCCCCTTAGCACTACAAATATGCCATTATTATCCTTTTTATCCTTTTATATCACTATTGGAGCTCCTCTTGCAAGTAATATAAGTACTCCCCTTTTCCTTTGTCCCAGATATTCCACTGAATAACCATCCTGAAAATATCAAATTCACATGTTCATTTCTTATCAGGTATGTCTCCTGTAACGTAGGTATTTGCACTCTACATTTTTTAATATAGTTCACTATTTTTTCTTTTTGTATATACTTATCAGACCACTGACATTTAAAGACATTACAAAAATCATCATTGTATTAAAAAGTTATTATTCTCACCTTTTATGTATAACACATTTTTTGTTAAATGTCTAGTTCCAGCTTTTGTATTACATGCATACTTTGTTTGGCAAGTTGAACTTTTATATAGCTGTTTCTTGTCATATCCATTTGATCCTATGTCAAATCTTACAAAACTTTTTGTTTTATTGAAAACTCTCAAATAAAAAAAACTAAACTCCAATACCCCCTAAACTCTATTAATTTAATACTAACATAGCTCAGCATGTAAATTAAGAGCCTTTGACAGTACATGTAAAGAAGGTTGTGGGTTCAAATCTCATAGGAGTTTCACATTTTTACCAAGAAAGGAGGGGGGGGTATCCATATTCATCAAAGACACCCACACCTCAAGACTGGTGGCAACGCACGATGCATCGGAGACCATCCAGGTGCAATTAACCATAGGCAAGACTGCTCTGCAAATTGTAGCATGTTACAGGCCACCCTCACAAACTCAGGAACCTCACATGGCCTTCCTGAAAACACTAGAGGGGATAAATGTATCACCAAACACCATCATACTAGGTGACTTCAATTACCCTAATATAGACTGGGAACACTACTCAAGCCCAAACACCCTAGCCCAAAAGTTCCTGGAATTCATAAACTCAAATGCCATGGAACAACTAGTCACCATCCCCACAAGAGGAGAAAACATACTTGATCTCATCATCACGAACATGGGAGCACAATGTTCAACACCGGAAGTATACCCCTCACTGGTGAGATCAGATCACAAACTAATCTCGCTGGAGGTCCTCATCCCACCCCACCTGAAATAAAAAGACCACAGTAAAGAACTTCTCGAAGCCGACTTCACACTTCTAAAGACTAGTGTGGTCTCCTTTAAGGCCCCCGAGCTGGTAGAAAACAGTACTCAAGCCGCTGAATCACTTACAAATGCCTTCTACCAGCACCTGCAGGACTGCATGGATAAGGCAATCCCAAGCAAAACAAAGACTCTTTGTACCAAAGGCAAGCGTCCAGTCTGGTGGACCCCAGCCATAAACAAACTCTACAACAAAAGGAGGAAGCTACTACAAGATAGAGCAAAATCCTTAAAAGGTAAGACACCCTTGATCACTATAAGTAAAAAACTAAGAGCTCTCATAAAATCATCTAAAGCAAATTTTGAGAGAAAAATAGCTAAAGACTCAAAAGACAATCATAAGGCCTTCTTTAGCTATGTTAGAAACCTGGGAGGAAACTCCCAGATATGCTCAGAACTAGTTCAAAATGATGTGAAGATTACTGATCCTACAGACATTGCCAACATACTGGCTGACAGGTTCAGTGCAAACTTCTCCCAAAAGGAGAAATATCTATACCAAGCGATTGCAGCCCCCCAAACATCTCCAATGCCCAAGTGAGAACTGCTCACTCCAAAGCAAAAAACACACCATCCATGGGACCTGATGGTGTCCCCGGCTGTGTGCTCCACGAACTCAACGAGAATTAAACCCACAGCTAGGACAGCTGTTTAATCATAGTCTTACCTCTGGATACGTACCCAGGAGTGGCGCACTGCAACTGTGGTCCCACTTCACAAAGGCGGTGCCTCCACCGACCCTGGAAATTACCGCCCATTAGCTTGACAAGCCTTATCTGCAAAGCCATGGAGAGGATCATAATGGACCTCATAAATAAAGACATAGGGAATTTGCAGACTTTGGATCCATCCCAGTTTGGCTTTGTCAAAGGCAGATCATGCCTTCTAAACTTGGTTGACTTTTTGAAACAGTCACCAAAGCCATTGATGAGGAAAGGCAGTCCATACAGCCTACCTCGATCTGGCGAAGGCCTTCGATACAATACCCCACTCGGGTATCATTGAAAAACTCATCAGCTTAAATGTTAACCCATACATCACAAGATGGGTTGCAAACTGGCTGAGTGACAGAACCCACAGGGTCAGAGTTGCTGGCGCCATGTCAGACTCAAAGCCTGTCACAAGTGGTGTACCACAGGGCTCAGTCCTGGGCCCACTCTTGTTTGGCATCTACTTTTCCGCAGTACAAGCAAACACAGGAGGGTTATGGCTGTCAAAGTTTGCAGATGCCTGCAAACTGGGCCATAGTAGAAAACACATCTGACACAGATATCCTTCAGAAGGGTCTCACAGAAACGGATAACTGGTGCCAGAGCCATGGCCTAAAGTTAAATGCCAAAAAATGCATAGTCATACCCTTCGGGAAAAACAAGGTTACCCCTAGCTACCATATAGGTGGCAATACACTGAGCACAGAAGAAGTTATCAGGGACCTGGGGACCCAGGTTGATAGTAGTCTGTCATTCGACACCCATGTAGCTAAAGTAGTTAGGAAGACCTTCTACATTGCCCACCTTATCATGAAGGGATTCTCATCTAGATCAAGGGAGGTCATAGTCTCCCTATACTCATCACTCATCAGACCAGTGATTGAGTACAATGCCCCATTCGGAATGTATCTGACCCGACACTTGCAGCAGCTGGAGAGGCCACAAAAGTTCCTCACCAAAAGGATAAAGGGTCTCAAACATCTGTCCTATGCTGCCCGACTGAAAGAACTCCAGCTCTATCCAGTTGCTCAGAGGTGACCTTTGCCTAACATACAAGGCCATGTCAAACCCAGAATTGATGAATATGCTTCATCTCAAAAATCTAGATCCGTCAGAGCCACAAGGGCGGAGACTTAAACCTCAACACGGCTATTAATAGGACGTGCTGGAGGGATAGATTCATCACCCAAAGACTCCCTATGCTGTGGAATAAAATCCCGGTATATGTGAGGCAGAGCACCTCGCTGGCCTTGTTCAAGAGAAATCTTGACCAATGGATGGGAGATCGCAGATATACCCCAGGGATTACCTCAGTGTCACTGCTCAACAGAGGCACAGCAAAATAATGGGTATAGTTCCCCATACTAAAGGGGTGGCGTAAGCCACAAAACTATGGGCTAGGCTTGTAAATGCCCTCGGGCAGATAGCCTAGTATGAACCTATGAACCTATGAACCTATGAACACACAAAACTATGTACATCATCAAATATTGAAGTTTTACCCTCCTAATAGGAAGAAATGTCCCAAACTGACAGCCACACTAATAGACTTGAGATAATCTAAAAAAAAAGGTTATCCATGCTAAGATGCATGGTGCAGCCTGTGCTTGTACAAAGTGCTAACTGGTTTTGTTTTATTTTCTAGCTCTCCCAGCTGGGAAGACCCCTGAATGCTTTCAGAGAACATTATGTCCTAACCAGTTTCTCTTTTCTATTTTTTTACCCAGCCAATCCGTCTCCACCAGACTGTAACCAATTTCTCTTTACCAGATTGTTTCCATGCAGACATGAGAACCAGAAGGTCAATTTCTCTTTATCAAAATATTTCCATGGAGACATGAGGCTCAGATACAGAATTGGCACTAAGCATGCATTCATTTGCTAGAAAAAAGCCTCATAATATTCAATATACTTTTTCATTTACTTGCTTTCACTTAAAACGTGTTATTAAATCAATATAATGTCCTTAATCTAGTCTTTCCCCAAGCAAGAATGAGAAAAAGCACATTCATTTTTCTTTTGTTATGTTCTTTTAACCAGGCTTTTTTTTACATTGCAGTAGCTACATTTCTTAAAAACCGAATAAGAAGAAATAGAGAAGGGAGAAAGAAAGGAAAAAAAGAATAGCAGCACCTATTTACAATCCCAATTACACTTACAAATAACTGAAAAAAGTTTACTTTATGCTATGGAAAGAAAAGCATAGACTACAAAAATACTACTATTAAGAAAAAAAATGTTTTCTTTACTTACAGTTAACTTTCTCTCCTATCTACCCTTTCCCAAAGTATTTTTTTAACATTAATGACATGACATAGGCCATATACTTTAGAGTCCCCCACAAGTCCAACAGATTCTGAAAAAGTCCAATATTTCCAGATTTTCTTGTTCTGCCATATTTCAGAAATATACTTATTGCATTGTAATCCCACATTTAGTTATTGGTTTTATTACTGTTCATCTCCATATCCCAAATCCCATCCCTGCTTCATTTCCAATGTGCTCTTAATTCTTCTAGTCGGCTCTCATGCTCCTTCTGTCCAACATTTTCTGTTGAAACAGTGGAAAAGGTTTCACAGGTACAGTCTTCTCTGTGGTCTTTGTTACGAGATGAACAAGAAGCAGAATCTCCTATTCACAGCACACTTTTTGTTGGACAAACTTCTGTATTTCCTCCTTAGCATGTACTTCATCAAAAAATGATTTTGTCCCTCAGGGAAGAATACTTTGAAGACAGATGGGTACAGCAATTTGAATCTCACACCTGCTTTTTGACATTCCTTGGATAGTGGAATGAATTTACTCCTATTCTGCCTGGTGTACAAAGAGTAATCATTCACCACAAAGACTCTGCTGTCTCCCACTTTTAGTATTTTGTCCTTCTGCTACAGTTTTGTCAGAATCAGTATCTTCTGTTGGTAGGATTGCATCTTTACTATTAAAGGTTTAGACTGCTTTCTCATAGCCAGGTTTGCAGCATGCACATGATGTGCCCTTAAAACTAACAACTCCTGCTGTGGAATACAAGTTTAGTTGCTTATTTGTACTTTCATAAAATTAATGCAGGCTTTTCCTTCCAGCTTCTCTGGTATAGCTGAACATTTCAAGTTTTCCGTATGTGCTATGTCCTCTAATTCTATTATTCTATTATTATACATCTCTAACTGAGCAGTCTCATATTCAACCAGCCTTTTCTTCATTTTAGCCTCTGATTTTTCAGGCTTTATCACCTCATATGAATATCTGTTTAAAGCTTCTTCCATTTTTTTCAGCCTTTTGTTGATTGTGTTGACATACTCTATCAGCTTTTGTTTATTTTAGCCAGGTCTGTGTGCAGTTGTCTTACATCTTCCTGCAGGTTACTGGAAGTCATGTCTGGAGGTTGCATTGCATTTTGCTGAACAGCTGCAGAACTTTCCCCAGTCAGTGTTTCTTCCTCACTTTTTGTAGCTAATTTTTTTCAAGTGCTCTGAATTTCTTTTTTCCTGGCATCCAGGCAAAATACTTACTAGCCAGTTACTGAAATGGATCTACCTAAGAACAACGAAAGCTGAAAACTCCAACAACGAGAAGACCAACACCGGAAGACTGACAATGGAAATAATAGACAGTTCGGAATCCCGACGCTGAAAACACCGACATGTGAAATGAGAGCGACTGTGTAAGTATGCAATAGTGACAGACTTTAGGGTTAGGGTGTGGGTAAGGTAAGTGTGCGATGGTGATGGACTTTAGGGTTAGGGTGCGGGTAAGGAAAGTGTGCAATAGTGACAGACTTTAGGGTTAGGGTGCGAGTAAGGTAAGTGTGCGATAATGACGGACCTTAGGGTTAGGGTTTGGGTTAAGGTTAGTGCATAGATAGTTGTATATGTAAGGTTTAGTGTAGGTTTGTAAGATTTTTGGTGTGCTTGTGTTGTGTGTGTGTTTTTTGGAAAAGGATTTGTTTTGTTTTGTTGACTGTCGGGATTGTGGTTTGTCGGGTATGTGAACTTTTGTGTTTTTCAACTGTCGGTGTTGTGGTGTCGGTGATCTTGTTGTCTGTGTTTTTGTTTGTCGGTGTTATGAGGTAGATCCACTGAAATTGACCCATAAACACAAGTGTCTACTGGCCTTCTCTGTTGAGTTTCTGTTTTCACACTGGGAGAGCTAAAGTTGAGCTGTTACTCAATGTGCAGCCATATCGGAAGTCCCTATATAAATGTCTACTTAATCAAATAGTAATAACTGAACAACACAATAACTGTATGCAGACATACTGCCAATGATGTGTGATAGTAAGCAAGTCACATAATCGGACAAAAACTGTTAGGACATCCTTGAAAAAGGATACTAGAGTTCAGTGGGTCCTTTTCACTTAAATAAGTAAATGTTAGTGCATAAAACAATTGTATATGCACTTATAAAGAGAAAATGCAGATTTCAGTATCATTCATTTTGCTAAGATATTCCAGACTATGGTCATATGTGACATATGATGTGTGAAGAAATGGATGTGCTAACCCATTTGTACTGGACATAAGTAATGAATGGGCGGGGGCACTCTCTCTATAAGACAGTATACCTCTTGTCTCAGATTTTTTTTAATTTAGCAAAGTAGTTTACTTTCTTCAGCTTCTGATTTATCAAGCATTAGTCATTTGCTTTCTCTGAATTTGCTACATTTGTAGTAAAACTATACAATGCACAAATAGTTATACTTGTAGTTGTCTTTAATGTTAATCTGGTGCATTCTTTCTATTCAAAACCAGGCTATTTATTGTTTATTGCTTTTACAAACTGTGGCCTTCAGTTTAAAAACAAACTACATACTTACAAGAAGTACAGCTGCATCCTGTTAGGAGCTACAGGCTTCATGATAGCTGAGGAATGTAAAGTCAGCTGTTAAACAATGAGTGATGCTATAGTTCATGAAGTTTCAAAAATAAATAAATGTATACACATACATGCACACACGTGTGCATGTGTGTCTGCATAAGCATGCATACTTGAATTGGTTTAGAACTTAACTTTTTCACATTAGAGACTATTAAAATATTATTTGATGCACAGAAATGGAGACCTGCCAGTGTTATTGCAATAACATTCTGTTTAAGGATGGCATAGACCATGGGTTATATTCTAGACTTTATTTTACTTTTCCTGATTCTGTGCCTGAAGATTAACTAAATATAAACAGATTTATTTCCTGCTACAAAATGATGTTATACACTGTTATGAAATCATTCAACACACATTAGGGTACTTATCACTGTCTTTCAAACTGTTGTCAATATTTTATAACCTAGAACAATACTCTGAGGGTTCATATTAGCTTGTCGAACACTCAAAAGAGCGAACGCTCTTTGAACAACAGCTAATAGACAAAACCACAAAAAGTCGAATGGCCAGAACAGTGATTTTTTTTCCCCCAGGGAAAAAAAAAAAAATCACTGTTCCCAAAAAACAAAAAAAAAACAAACAAACAAAAAAAATAAATAAATAAAACAAATCCACAAACAAAACAAAGTGGGCGGCTTTGCCTCCAACACCCCACCTACTTAAATATACTAACTCCAAGATCGCACCACAGTGGAGGAAACTGCAAAGTCCCCACAATGGCCCAATGATTTTTTTCCGGCCTTTCGACTTTTTGTGGTTTCATTTATTAGCTGTCAATCAAAGAGCATTCACTCTTTTGAGTGTTCCACAAGCTAATAGGAACCCTACTCTGCTTGATGTAGCATTTTGGGGAGGTGTCTATAGAAATTACAGTGTGATGGATATGTATTATATAACATGCTACTTTCTGTAATTTTCTGTACTTTCCTACCTTTACATTAAGCTAAGACAGAATGTATAATATAACATACCAAAGTTTACAGTGTTTAGCAAATGTCTTCTGAGTGAGCAACATCAGTTTTTGTGAATTAATATGTATTAGTTGAAAAGTTACACTTTTATTCTCACCAAAATTCTTTAGTCAAACAGCAAAAACTGAATTTTCCCATGGATGATAAATTAATATTCCCATGGGTGATGCTGGAGTTTGTAAAAGGGCAACTCATTTGGTTATATTGATATAGCATGCTAGCGGTGACTACAGGATTTACTGTATATTCCATATCTATAATCTCATTCCCTGCTTTTTTGTGCAATTGCCAGGATTTAAAACTGAACAGCTATCCTTATATCCAGTAGAAGATAATTGTAAAGACACATACTTCTTTTGTTGTTGACTAGTTTATATAAACTCCAATGCTTCTGATATTGTTTATGCCAAGCTCAGATATTACTTTATACCATATTTCACTTATTCTCAGCATACATCTGTAGCAGCTATTGCAAGAATCTGCACTGCAAGAATCTGCATCTTCTGATATGCATACTTGTTTTCATTCATAAAGTTTCCAGTGGTACTTTATACCTACAAGATCAGTTACACCACAGATGACAGCAACTTGCTATTTGCAGAATGATAATTATGTTAGCAAACTGCTTTATATTTCTAGAAACCGGGCAAGAACGGCAAGGGCATTATCAATGTCCTAAATTAGAATGACTACACAATAGTCCCTTTTTGCTGCTATATAGCATTTTGAAACTGAAAACTGCAGTCTTCACAGAGAAGGCAACATTGCTGTGTTAACAGGCACTGCATATTACACAGAACTTGGGAAAAATAGTGATCAGAAGATCACAAAGGGATATTTGTTTGAAGCTGTGTTTCTTGTAGGGTCAGTCCCACCTCTCTTGTGGGGGCTAGGCCCTACCCATATTTACTACTATGTGTAGGGCTTTAATGCAGATAATTAAACTGGTAGTTTAGCAGACAAGATTTACTGGTAGTTTAACATAGAGGGTTAAGGGTATGAGCTGCTGCAGCCTGTAGACCAGGCCTGATTTCCTCAGCCTCACCTGCCAAGGCTTTAAGTGTGTTGCAATGGAGATAAATAACAGAACTGTGGCCACAGTTATCAAAATAAGTATTTTAGTGGATATCAGAAGTGCCAGATTCAGTTGCAGTTTAACTTGAAAACAAAATTGTTAAATTCATAAAGAAGACCTGTTTACATATGCAATGTGTCTAGGACAGTTAAAAACAGCCAAGTGCCACCCCCCCCCACACACACACACATTATGTAGTACAGAACTTAAAATGTATAGACAGCAGTTCTGTCAATGCACACTAAAAAGACAATAAAATAATCGAGAAGATGAACAAATTTGTGAACATAGTATCAACAGATGGTCAAGACAGTCTTCAATAATAGAACTGGATTTGTTTAATCGACAAACTATACCTCGAAGGCATACTTGATTGTCATTCTCTTATGAATCAGTAATAACTCAAGAGTTAATTATTTTACTGAAGTGAATGCATTAAATATAATTGCTCTGGTGGCTAGAAAAGTCAAGGAATGTTGCAACCCATGAAATTTGTCTGGTAACACCATTAAAGAATTAACTGTAATTCATGATAATGTTCAGGACTCCTAATCAATTCTCAGGCATTGATACCCAGATAGAATAACCAAAGCCAATTTGTAGAAACATGAAAGAGAAATGTTAAACATAATTTTGTTTAACTTTATGATGAACTTAGAAATGTTGACATAATGGTTAAGGACTTTGCCTCCCATGCACAAGGTACAAAGTTAAATCTTGACATCCAGCCAATGCCTGTTTGGAATTTGCACCTCTCCCTGTGTCTCTGTGGGGTTCCTCCCATGTCCAGAAAACATGCTGAGTGTTTCCATCTCAAAAAAAAAAACTCATCAGTGATTGGAGTTGTGGGCAGCAGCAGAGACTCTACATTGTGTACCACAGGGGGAAGAGTTGTACAGACCAACTGCTTTGGGCATTTACTGTGGTGCACAGTATCCTCAAGATAGGAGAACATGGCTCACAGACTGTGTGCCATGGCAGAACTTCCCACCCAATGGTGTAAAATATGGCTCTAGGTGATTGGGTCATGTTGACTAATCGCCAAAATGGGCATGGGACGTTACCAGTGATAAATGGGTTGAGGACTTGGCATACTCTGACCTACACCAGGGACCCATGCTAAGGGTGGGAGGGGTTTATGTGTCCCTATTGGCCAGTGCTTGCCCACCATAAAGCCCAGCAGCCCTTGGTCAGTAAGCTATTGGCCAGCCGGTGTCTAGTTGCTCAGTCTGGGTTACCTGGGATAGCTCTGTTGAGTGACAGCTGGACATAAAACCAATCAACTTGCCAAACATGAACTGAGAATTGCTACACTTAATGTAGGTTGACTGACAGTATGCAGCTTGGAAATGGATCACATGATGATACGGAGGAGGCTGGACATCCTATTTATCCATCATCCAAGATGGAAGGGCAGTGCAGTGAAGTCACTTGGTTTGGGATCCAGTGTCTACTAGTCAGGAGTAGGACTGGCTAGAAATGGTGTGGGAGTTGTGGTGAGAAAGAGGCTTCAGAAGGCAGTGAGGGATATCAGAATTAGTGACAGACTCATGGCAATTAGACTCTAGTGTAATGATGGGGCAGTATTCATAATCTCAACCTATGCCCCACAGCGGTTTCACTTCAAAACGTTGAAAACTCAAAACAGCGAGACCATAAGATCGAAATTCAAAACATCTAAAACTCATAACGTTGAATTTCATAACATCAAAAATGTATAAAATTGAGTAGTGTATTATCAAACATGTAAATGTTATAGTTTATTCTGTTAATATGTGTATATTGTTTATTATGCCACTCTGTACTTGTTTTTAGGCCATACATTTAAGTGATTTGGAAATTATGTGTACATTCTTTATGGTGATCGCAATATAGTGGGGTTAGGAAATTAACTTTTTCTCACTGTAATGCAATCTCGGAGTTGATATATTTAATTTACGGGGGGTGTGGGGGGTGCAGGGGGGGGCTTGCCCCCTTGCAGAAACGTCATAAAAATTGTGTTTTTCCATTTGGTGTTGTTATAGGTGCAGGGGATGTCATTTATATTTGCTTTGTAGTTTTTGATGTTGTGAGATTCAGTGTTATTAGATTTAGATGTTTTGAATTTTCCATCTTATGCTCTCGCTGTTTTGAAATTAGATGTTGTGAGTTTTCAATGTTTTGAAATAGAACCCCCACAGCAGGTTGTGATATTGAGGAAAAGAATGCATTCAGACAGCAGTTGCAGGGCCTACTAGATAAAGCAGGACAGCATGAATTGCTGTTGATAATGAGTAACTTGAATGCAAATATCAGAACAGACAGAACAGCTTATGAGTACTGCCTGGGTCCACCCATCATATTGGAACAGACAGAACAGGATATGAGGACTGCCTAGGTCCACCCATCATATTGGAACAGACAGAACAGGATATGAGGACTGCCTGGGTCCACCCATCATATTGGAACAGACAGAACAGGATATGAGGACTGCCTGGGTCCACATGGATGGGGCAGCAGGAATAAAGAAGGAGAGGCCATTCTAGACTTCTGTCTGGCAAATGTAGTAGCCAACACATGATTCAAAAAGAGAGGCAGTCACAAGATCACATACAAGAGTGGTCAACATGCAACACAGGTAAACTTCCTGTTAGTAAAGAGAGAAAACAGGGTTAGAATCGATGATTGCAAAATCAGTGAAACAGTGGGATCACAGCATTAACCACTGGGTGCTATGATCGGCTACAATCCATGGTCAGAGAAGGCTCCAAAGGCAACAGAGACCTGACTGAAAACCTGGAAGTTGATTGGAAAGAAAATACAACAGTTCAAGGAATTACTCAGGGCTCTACCACCCTGAGAAGAGGAGGAAATAAGGGGAGTTGAAGAAGAATGGCAGCGCCTCAAAACAGCATGTGTGAGGACTACAGAACTGATATGTGGCCGAGCCAGGTATGGAAATAAGGTGCAAAAAGAAAGCTGGTGGTGGAATGCAGAGGTCCAGGAAGTCATCAAAAGAAAGAAGGAGTGCAGGAAAAAGAGGGAGATAGAAAAGACCAACCAGGATAGGAAGGAATACTGGTTGGCTAACAGAGAATCTAAGAAAGTAGATGCTATAGCAAAGAATAAGGCATCAAAGGCACTCTACCATCTTCTATAAAGTGACTCAGTGGATGGCACAAAGAAATTATAGTAGGTTGCAAGGCAAAGACAAAAAGATAAAGAAAATAATCATACACCCTTCATAAGGGATGCCTGCAACTACCTCCTCACCAGTCCACAGGACATCAAAGACAGATGGAAGGAGTATTTCCAGCAGCTTCTGAATGAAGAAAACCACACAGAAAATGTACTGCCCCAGATACAGCCTACAATGGGAGAAGAGGAGCCCACTATAGAATAATAATAACACTAAAGAAAATGAAGTCAGGAAAAGCAGCAGGCTCAGATGAGGTCACAGTAAATATGATAAAGATGCTGGGTAAGATAGGGGAGAAATGACTCCTGATGGTACTCAGTAGTGTGGAGTGAAAGGCGTATCCCTAATGACTGGAGAATAGGCATACTTGTGCCAGTGCACAAGAACAAAGGGCACATCCACAACTGTGAGCAGTACAGAGGCATGAAACTCCTGTCACATTGCATGAAAGTTCTGGAGAGGGTGATTGATAAATGGATACGCAGAGTAGTAGAATGCAAGATAGGAGATAAGCAGTTTGGATTCAGTTCAGTATGTAGCACAACTGACCTGATATCTGCAGTGAGACAGATAGTTGAGAAGAAGCTAGAGATGAGGAAAGAGTCCAACTGGGCATTCTTAGACTTGGAGAAAGCATATAACAAGGTCCCAAGAAAGCTGATTTGGGCAATATTGCAGGGATATGAAGTCCCAGCAATATTGGTAGAATTAGTGCAGGCTATATACAAGGACGCAATGACTCAACTATGAACAGTGCTCTGTCTCACACAGGGGTTCACAGTGGGAGTGGGTGTGCATCAGGGTTCAGTTCTGAACCCACTGCTGTTCATACCGGTGGTGGACTACATTAGCAAACAAGTTGGAGGGGGCAGAGCAACAAAGTTGCTATATGCAGACAATTTGGCATTACAAGCAGACTCTGAGCAAGAGCTTCAGCAAAGGATAGGAGAATGGAATGCAAAAGTGAAGGCACATGGGATGAAACTAAGCACAGGTAAGTCAGTGGTAATGGCAGCAAATGGGGTAGTCAGAAAAAGATGAGAACTGAGATAGAAGGGAAGATAGTGGAACATGTTTATAGCTTCAGGTATCTGGGATGGGTGATTGAGGAGAAGGGAAGTCTTAATGAAGAAGTCAAAGCTAGAATCAGAGGGGCTGCAGCCAACTGGCATAAAGTCTCAGGTGTAGTCTATGACAGAAGAATGCCAAGGAAGCTGAAAAGTAAGGTGTACAAAACAGTGCTGCGACCAGTACTACTGTATTTTACAGAAACCTGGGCAGTGAAGGCAGAGTAGATGAGGAAGGTAGAGCTGATGGAAATTAAATGCCTGAGAAGGGTGGTAGGATGCACACTGGGACAGATGAAGAAATGAGAAGATAAGAGCAGAAGCCAAAGTAGCTCCAATTGCAGAAAAGATCAAAAAGAACAGATTACAGTGGTTCAGATACATGTGCAGAAGAGTAGAAGACAATCTGGTGAAGAAGATTTGGGACAGACAGGAAGAAGCTAAGAGGAAACGAGGACATCCAACAAAGAGGTGGATGGGTTGTGTGAGAGAAGATCTCTGAGAATCAGGTATGAGTGTCGAAGAAGGCAGAAGTGCGGCATTGAATCGAGAGAGATGCTGACAGTTAACATGATACCCTGACCCCATGTAGAAAATGGGAAAAAGGGGCTGATGATGATGATGATATCTGTAATGAATGCCCTGATTTCATCATTTTAGCAGTCATGTCATTTTAAAACTTCACGTTATTTTCTTTGAAGTAATCTGGCCAAATGCCCTTTTGTCTGCTACTGACAATGAACTGTATAATGGGACCATAAAGCTTGCAAAACAGTATAAGAACATGTACTCCATTATCCCCTTTTTTCACTTTTAAATTTATTCAACAATAATATTGTCCACCCATAGCCATGCTAAAAATTAAGTCATTCCAGGAATGAAAAACACTAATACTTCAGGGGCCTTATTTTTGAAAAAAACTCTAGGTGAAATTGTTTTTATGACAATATCTCATGACACATGGAACTTAGTAATTTCTAAAGCCAGAAATATGTTGAGCAACACGAGATTCATCTCTAAATTTGTTACTCATCTTAAAATGCCATATGACTGTAAGTGCCATAGGGAGGATTACTGATTATTGGAGTAACTGCTTTCTAAGCACCCATATTTTTTATTTAACCTGCACAATTTGATTCTCTTACACTAAGTGTTGCATGAAGAATGATTTTGAATGCATTCTGTCTCACAATAACACAATACCTTGACTGATTAGTTAACGTGAACAAAATGTATTATGGTCTTCTTTTTAGTGAGGAGGCATTTGGTCATCTGCATAAATATTATTTGTCTCATTTTCCAAGCTATTGGCCATCTGCATAAATATTATCTATCTCATTCACCATGCAGTTAATTTTTGAATTATTGGACTACTATCTACTATCTCTGTATTCTTTGTTTGTGATATACTGTATTGTTGTTGTCTTGTGGTTTGGATCATGCCACATAAGGTCTTCGAACCAACCCCCCCTCCATCTAGTCAACAAATAATATATTGGCTGTCATTCAGATCATACTTTAAAGAGGACATTACATCAGAATTCAGTGAAAAACATAACCAAGCTACTATTTACTGACTACAGTATAATAACATTCAGGTTTGGAGAGCTTTGCATTGCAGTGATGAATTGTTAAGGTGATTACCTCACAAACACAAGGTACAGGGTTTGATTTTCACCTTCGAAGGTAAATTGACTAGGATTAAAATGGCCTGCAAAGGCAGCTAGATTAGTACTTACCAATGAACCTATGAACTTATACGTGAGGCTTGCTTTCCATTGAATTTGGATGTGCCAGGAAGCTGATCATCAGAAGGACAACAGATTACTCCTATTCTATAAGGCTTGCTAGAGGAATTTCAAATGACGGACAGACTAGGCTACTTTTTGTGCAGTCTTTTTATGTGACTGAAAAACACAAAGGCTTTCTAAAGCCCATAAAATTGTTACCGCCAAAGCTCACTTCAATGAAGTTCATAGGGTTCATAGGTTAGTGTAGGCCATTTTAAGCCTAGCCAATTATCCCATTTGAGAAATAAACCTTGCACCGTTTGTCTGTAAGGTAAAAACCTTAACCATTTTGTCAGTCCCCAAACATTCTACTGTTGGTGACCTGCTACACTGTCCAGTAGGAGAAGGTAGGTGAAGAGAAATTACAGCATCACCACCATCCATATGTCTTTCCAGACAATGCCAGCTGTTGGGCCATTTACATATTTAACAGCAGCAAATTTTTGACAAGTATGTTAGATCAGATAGCTACCAAATATACTGCGTACACAGTGTTGTTCACTTTAATTTTATATTTATTTGTATTTTCTGTCTCTTGCCTTGTGTATCTAAATACGGCGATGAGGCTTGGGTGTTTATTTAAGTAGTTTATTATACACAAACACATCTGGATATAGGATTGGAACATTAAATTTAAATGAAGTAACTAACTGACTGACTGCTACACACATGCATAGTTTCACTCTAGCTACTCACTCAAAATGATGCTCTTGCTTGCACATGTTCAATACTTATATGCACGTACCCACTGACTGGAATGCTTCTTAAAGACACATAGGTTCATAGGTTCATAGGTTGATACTAGGCTATCTGCCCTAGGGCATTTATAAGCCCAGCCAGAGTGTGTTTGGTTTCGCCACCCTTTTAGATTAGTTGACTGTGCCTCTTTATAGTAGGTCACATAAGATAGCCCTTTTGAGGTTAGTTTACTGTGCCTCTGTCTAGTAGGGACACAGGGGTAAACCTACGATCTCCCATCCACTCGTCAAGATTTCTCTTGAAGAGGGTCATTGAGGGACTCTGCCTAACATGGACTGGGATTTTGTTCCAGAGTGAGGGGAGCCTCTGGGATATGAATCTGTCCCTCCAGCATGTCCTATTTATTTCTGTGCTGAGGTTTAAGTCCCTGGAGCGTGTAGCTCTAATGGATTTCCTACATCCTCCCTCTTTGACTAATCTGTCTCACAATGACAATTGAATAGGCATGCAAATTATACAGACAATAATAAACAACAATCATGTCCAGGTTGCTGAGTATCTAGGATTAGGTCTAGGATACGATCTGACCTCGTAATGTAATAGTTAGAACTGGGTTTAGCAACAGGGATAGTCACTGGGGAATGGTCTGCTTCAGGATTTTCAGGGATACTTTCAGAAACAGGAACAGATGATGAAATATTCTCTGGTACAGGAACATTGGACGACTCAATCTGAGAATTACAGTCTTCATTACAGGCAAGATGCTGTAACACTGGCTTGGACACTGGTAATAAATGTTTCCAATTCCACCTAAATTCCATCCCTTGTGATTCCATGATGTACGATCTCAGTTCTTCACACAAACATTTCACAAGTCCAATCTGATCAAATCATTTTGCTGTCTGCATCCTCACTATCTCTCTTTCTTTTAATGGATTAAGAGGTTTTCTGGTTTTGTCATAGTAGGACTTTTGGGACAAACACTTCTTTAGGAGTTAAGCTTTTACTGCTTTGTTGTTTTTAGCGCATGGAATCAGTGAATTCTTACTGATTGGTAATGTGGTTCTGGTTTGTCTCTACAAAAGACTCTGGGCAGGTGAACCAAGTAAATTATTATGAGGAATGTTTCTGAGATTAAGCAAGTTTAGAAAAACATCAGTATTGTTTCATTTGGATTTCTCTAACAGCTGTTTTTCACTTTGAACTGCATGTTCAGCCAAGCCATTTGATTGCAGGTATTCAGGACTACTCATAACATGAACAAAGGCCCATGTTTCAACAAATCTTTTGAACTGCTGACTTGTAAACTGTGCACCATTGTCAAAAATCACTCTAAGCGGACTATCATGGACAGAAAAGTGTCTCTTCAATGTTGTAATGGCAGTACTGGGCATTAGGTTAGGAAATAGGTCAATCTCAAACCAATCTGAATAAGAGTCTACTAATAGCAAGTAATGATAACCGTTCCACTCGAAGATATCTGTATCTACTGTCAACCAAGGTAGTTCAGGAATCTAGCTTAAATGAAGTGGTTCTTTTTGTTGATGTGGTTTAGTACTATTACAAACAGAACAGGAAGAACGTTCCTTCTCAATATCTTTTGACACAGAAGGACAAAATACTAGTCCTCTCACCCGTCTTTTGGTAGAATCAGCTCCTGGGTGGTCACTATGTAAGATTTTAATATACTCTTGTTGCAAGGATTTTGGAAAAATTACTTTTGAACCTTTCATGATGATACCATTGTCTGACAAAATCTCATCTCTGTAGGGAAAATATTGCTGGCAATCTACTGGTAAACAAGATTGCTTTGATGGCCATCCTTGACTGAAAGTTGTTGAGCTTCTGAAGAATTGGATCTGAAGCTGGATGACGTCTAAGCTCATCAAGATGTGTGAAAGAAAAATTTCTCACTTCCAAGACTTCAAAATCAGGTTTCTCGTTTTCATGCTGTTCGGTGTTTTTTCTGGGTGATTGGGATAAAGTATCAGCAAGATAAAGAAGTTTTCCTTTTGTATAAACAAGATTGAAATTGTACTTTTGTAGTTCAAGCATCATGCAGTGTAATCTAGCTGGAGCTGTGTGCATTGGCTTTCTCAAAATAGTGACCAGGGGTTGGTGATCAGTTTTGATCTGGATAGACTGGCCATAAATATAATCATGGAACTTTGAACATGCAAACACAAATGCCAAAAGTTCTTTTTCAATTTGAGCATACTGCATCTCAGTTTGGGTTAGATTTCCTGATGCATAGGCTGCTTGTATACTCTCTTGAAGAATGACTGCACCAAGACAAACTTTGAAGCATCACAGGAAAGAATAATTGATTGTGAACATCATAGTATCTTAAAGTAGGTGGACTGGCAATTTTCTGTTTTAGGACATAAAATGATCTTTGTTGTTGTTCTGACCCAGACCAGGTTGCATCTTTGCATGTCAACTCTATTAGCAGTGGTGAAAGTTGACTCAAATTTGGAATGAACTTGCTTAAATAGTTGACCATGCTAAGAAAGTGTTGTAAGTTTTGGATATTGTCTGGAGCTGGCATCTCAAGAATTGCTGTTTGGTTGGAAGGATCTGGTCATAAGCCTGAAATGGTAAACAAATGACTCACATAAGTAACTTCTTGTGGCCCGACTTTACATTTCTGAGGATTCAGCTTAAGATTCCCTTCTTGAGCTCATTCCAGAACTTTCCTGAGGTTTCTATCATGCTCAACTTCACCATTGCCTCCTACAAGAATATAATTTTCTATTACATCACATGAATAGCCAGAAAAAAAATTTGTTCCATTGCACGTTGAAAGACTTCACTGGTAGAATTTATTCCAAATAGCATTCTCAAAAATCTGTACCATTCAAATGGTGTACTGAAAGTGGTTAACAATGAAGATTTTCAATCAAGCAAAATTTGCCAAGATGAAATTTTTCCATCTAAGACAGAAAAAACAGTGGCATTTGTCATGAGGGCAGTAACTTCTTCAACTATTCACATTGGATGATGAGGTTGTTTTAGTGCTTTGTTCAAGTCTCTTGGATCAATACATATTCTAATATCATCTGAGCTTTTCTTATGAGCTACTACCATGGAAGATACCCATTCCATTGGTTCTTCTACTGGACAAATTATTCTTCGCTGCACATTCTGTCTAGCTCTGATTTGACTCTGTTCTGCATAGCTACTAGAAATTTCTGTGCTGGTCTGATGACTGGGCTTACCTCATAGTCTAACTTCATGAACCACAACTGAGAGTTCACCTAGTTTGTCTTCGAAAATATCAGCTTACTCAGAAAAAATAGTTTGGGTTGAAATTTGAGCTGTTATCATTCAAGCTTACATGGTGAACTTCTTTATTAAATGAAAGCAGTCCCATTTTTAAAGTGTCTTTGTGGCCTAATAATGACTGCACATGTCTCTTGACTACATAAAACTGCAAGTCATAGCTGTTTCCAGCAGAGTAACATGAAAGCACTACTGAGCCTTCGGTTTGAATTCTTCACCATCATAAGCAGTACGCTTCACATACTTTGCCAGATTAAGTTGTTCTCCAGCTTTTACTCAAGCAAACATTTCTGCTGATGTAGCATTGCACTTTGAACAAGTATCTACTTTGAGCTGTACAGGCTGCCATTAATCCGAACCATACACAATATTTCACTTTTTGCCCACAAATCTACTGCATTGACTGTTTCAGACACACCATCAACATAATAAGGAGGGTTGCAGCTTTCTAATTGATCAACTTGTCTCTTTGAATGATCTTTCTTAGTAAAAGAATGTCCCCCTTTAGATTTACAAAGCCTTTTGAAATGATTCCACTATTTACATGCGTGGCACTGTTGACCAAAAGCTAAGCACTTTTCTCATTTGGGCTCATGATTTGAACCACAATTATGACAGCTGACTATGTGGTTTGCTACAGATGTTGCTGAGTCACTCCACTGCTTTACTAAGTGTGCCCCTGGGTTTTACTGAAGCTGCTCTGGGTTTTCCTAGGGAGGCCCCGGGCTTTGTTGAAGTGACCATGCCCTTTGTGCTGAATGCTATCAACATTAGCATTGGAAGAACCTACAAGCATGCCTTTTTCATTTAAAAGCATATTCATGTGCTTTTCTGCGAACTCATATATCTGACAAATCTGTATGGCCTTGTTTAAAGTTAAATCATTCTTGAAGCAGAATCTTTCTCACTGCATCATTATCAATACCACACACAAGCCTGTCTTTTATCAACTCATATCTCAGATCATGAAATCTGCACATTTTAGCCTTATTTCTCAAGTTGGTTATATATGCTGCAAAAGTTTCACCAGGCTTTTGATCTATTGTGTAAAATAAGTGTCCTTCCATTGTAATATTCTTTTGGGGGGGGGGGGTTACACATTTCTCTAAATTTATGTTTTAAACACTCAGGGACTTCCCTTGTTTCAGTCTATATCACAATATGGTGGTTTTGTCCCTTCCCTGCAAACATAGCAGTTGCATACACAAATGAATGATCTTTCAATGGCTTCTGACCCAACTAAATTAAACAGAATAAATGCCTATGTACGTGCATCTTTGTCAGAAAAAGCAGCCTGTATGAAAATATCATATTCTTGCTCAAACATTCTCCAATTTTCTGCAATATTGTTATCAAACACAAGCAGTCTGAGTCTGCAAAATCCTTGTGCCATACCAAAAAATTACTTTTAAACACAGTGCAAACTTGGACCTTGTAATAATGTGTAAACATGCACACACCAGGTACTTGTAATCATATTCAAATGTACAATAATCTCTTTGAAATGACCATAATTTGCAAAATAAGTGGACTGTAATACTGCACACACTTTCCAACACTTTGTACACTTCAGATACTTTGAACAGCTTTAGTTAATGATAAAAAGCATATTGTGGAAAAATGCGGTCATTTTCCTTTTTTTTTACACATTTTATGCAATTCTGATCTTGTTTTAAATGTTTTTGTAATTATTTCAAATATTTTTATCAATATGTTGCTGCTTTGAACATTTCATTTAATTAGAAATTCATTTTGAGTGCTTCATTTTATATTTGCATTGTAAAAAATCATTGAAGTGAGTTTTAGTACCTGGAAATTTGTTTCTGACCTGTTTGCTAGATGTTTGAGCTTCAGATGATCCACTTCTGTATATTCCTCCATTACTGACTGTGCACCTCATTGTTTTGACTCTGAATCCTTGGATGAGCCACTTCTGAATATTCCTCCAATACTGACTGTGTGCCTCATTAAGCCACGGTGGTGCAGTGGTAGCGTTGTCGCCTCACAGCAAAAGGTTCTCCCATTCGATTCTTGACTGGAGCACCTTCTGTGTGGAGTCTGCATGTCCTCCCTGTGGTCGAGTGGTGTTCAAAAGACATGAGTGAATGGGCGTGCCCTTGTTGAAGGTTGGGTCTTGAGCTGGCACCTTGGCACCGTAAAAATCTACTGCCAATCATTAGCTGACCGGAGTTCCACTGTGGTGGCCCCTAACCAGGAAAATCTGAAAGAAGAACAACAACTGACTGTGTACTTCATTGTTTTAACTCTGAATCACTTTGTGACACCATTTTGACTGTCTTGTGATCTAAATAAGACAATGAGGCTGGGGTGTTCATTTAAGTGGTTTATTACACACAGACCCATCTGGATGGAGGAGTGGAACATTAAACATAAATGAACTAACTGACTGACTGCTACACATACATGATTTCACTCTGGCTGCTCACTCAAAATAGCATTCTTGCTTGCACATGCACAGTACTTATGTGCACGTGCCCACTGACCGGAATGCTTCTTAAAGATGCATCACACACTCTGATCCACATTGTCTGCACTGTGTAACATATCATAATTTATCTAAGTACTGTCTTGTTCAAAAACATCTTTGCACTGCATCACACTGTACAGTTTAGTATTCTGCAAATGTTCCTTAACAGCCTTCCCCTTGCCTTCCAGTCTAAGGAGACAGTACAATGATCAGTCACAATGTGAGACAGCAAGGTGATCAGTGTTTCAGTCCACACCTTTCCCAGGAGGCTTGTCAACAAAGGACAGCCATTCAAGTTAATTTGCTACTTGCTCCATAAGAGTGCCCATCCTGGTTACATGTTAGTCCATCGTTCACTCCACTGCAGTCTCAATAGCCTGATACAGCTGCAGCTGGGACACGTCAGACAATGTAGCTGTGCTGCCACACTCACCCACCTTACTCTTGACATAGTATAGGAAAACCACACTCTCACATACATAAGCACACATGTGCAACCACAGATACATACATAAATACACATACATAAACACACACACACACACACACACACACACACACACACACACACACACACACACACACACACACACACACCAGTGGCAGCTGGGGACTTCAAAACAAGGGAATACTGCAGGATGCATGCAACTACATGGGCAGAGATGACAGAAATGGGGTGGGGCTATACTATGACAAGTCAGTTACTGTTTAACAGTGATCAAACAAACATTGGAATTATTCACTTTCATCTGCAGACTGCCTCAGTAGCAAGTTAACAGTGTCACCTTATTGGCGGTATATAAGTCAGATGTTTGATAGTGATCTAATAAAAACAGCAAAAGATAGTATAATGGCCACAGTAATTTATGTATGTATATATTTATTTCTTTATTGCTTAAACACACACTGCTCCTGTCAAGACAGATTAATTAATGTTTAACTGTAATCAAATGAAAGGAGGAGTCAATCTGTTTCATCCACAGACTGCCTTCTTACCAACCAATTAGAGCCACTTTATTTACTGTGTACACCTCAGATTCTAATACTAATCAAATGACTGAATAAGTACAAAAATAATAGCCACAGTAATATATTTCAGCATGTTGCTATCTTTCACTTATATTGTAGCCCATTGTAACCCACCACACATTAACACACCCACACTCACACATGGATACACACACACACACACACACACACACACACACACACACACACACACACACACACACACACACACACACACACACACATCTGTCTGAAAATTACATCCACTTTATTGACTGTATACACCTCAAATGTCTAATTAAAATCAAATGAATAAATAAATAACTACAAAATGGTACATATGTACTCAGTTTGTTTCTGTCTGATGCATATAGTACAGCTTTTAACAAACCTTCACATACACATAGATATACTCCAGGAACACGGACTTTATTGACTAGGTACACATCAAATGTCTGATTGTGAGCAAACAAATGAATTAATACCTAAGTAATAGCCAATATAATGCATCTCAGTTTGTTTGTGTCAGATGCATGCAGTGCAAATATAGAATAAAATATGATATAATATATAATATAATATATGTGTGTGTGTGTGTGTGTGTGTGTGTGTGTGTGTGTGTATATATATATATATATATATATATATATATATATATATATACTGACACACACACAAACACACACATATCTCTATAAATTCATATCTATAGCTCTCTTTCTCTCTCTGTCTCTGTATATATATATATATATATATATATATATATGTGTGTGTGTGTGTATGTATGTATATGGGAGTGGCTAATTTACTCAGATGTTCAAATATTGAATGTCTGTAATACAAGCAGAAGTGATTGAATAGTCATATGATCACAGAATGCCTTTAATGCTTAGTAGGAGATTACAGTACAGCAGGAAGTAGGAATTTACCCTTTCCCCTGCTATTGTGTGCTCTTGGAGACGGTATATAACTAGCAGGGGATGTTGCAATAAAAGTCTTTTATTTATTTTCCTTTTTAGATATTTTGAATTTGCATCTTTTCAGATCAATAATTTTTTCTTTGATTAGATAATGAACTCTTAAGTATGTATATATGTTTAGGTGCGCGCGCGCGCGTGTGTGTGTGTGTGTGTGTGTGTGTGTGTGTGTGTGTGTATATATATATATATATATATATATATATATATATATATATATATATATATATATATATATATATATATATATATATATATATATATACGGGTCCCTACACATGGTCGACATTTAACAATGTCGAAGACCATATGGCAGAGACCATATGATCAACATTTGAAATGCCGACCATGGGGAACCGGCATCTATGTACAGTGCGGAATGGAAAGATTTCCATTTCCGTACTGTAGTGCGATCTCAGAGTTGGTATATTTAAGTTATGGGGATGGGGGGTGTAGCCCCTCACGAGTGGTGCAGGGGGGCATAAAAAGTAGGTTTATGTTGTGTGTTTTATTTTTTTTTACATCTTCGAAACTTTAGGAGTCGAACATATGGTCTCGGCCATATGGGTTTTGGCTTTCTAAAATTCCAAACATGCATAGTAGACCCATATATATATATATATATATATATATATATATATATATATATATTGTCAACTAAACAAACAATCAACAGTTATTTAATACTATTTTTTAAACTCAGCACATGGATAGTAGTGTGTCGACATTTTCAATTTTTGAGCTTGTGAACATCAATATTTGGGTCATTTTTTTTTTTTTTTTTTTAGTGGACCTACATGTATATATGAACATGACATTCGATCTATGATACATTTCATCAAAAACACAAATGACTGAATCACACTGCCTGTGTGGTTTTGGATCACAGGATTTACAATGCAAATTAGTGTAGATTAGTATTTGTGCCTTAGCCCACTATTATGCTGCAGCTCTGTCTCTTGACGTTGTGCACCAGTACTGATTCACTTTGTGGGAACTTTTCTCTTTTCTCCCTTGTTGTACAACTGTTCAGTTAGTATAGTTAGTAAAACATAAAAAAGCTCCACCAGGTCACAAACACTATGAGATCCACACTGGAAGAGGATGAAAATAAAAATGATTTATTTAACAAATAAAGTTAAGCACTTTGGTCCCACTAAAAAACACACTAGGACTTCTTCAGAACAAAGTAATAATCACGATCAAGTTCTTTTATAAAGCTCTCATCTAGCACCTCTCATTAATTAATAAAGTGCCTATTTGAAAATGAAAAAAAATACTTCTTGTTAAAAAGTGCTACTGGTGAAATACACCAGATTCCAAATAAATACATTAATATAAAACTACATTTTTGTTAAAAAAAAAATTTAAAGAACCAAGGCTTTGTGTTTTAAAATTGGTGTTATAGACAAAGATTTGTTAAGACCTGGGTTAACAGTTGCATTCAGCCTAATGATGCAAAACAAAGTCCTGGGTTAACAGTTGCATTCAGCCTAATGATGCAAAACAATTTCCTTAATTCTATTTGTAATTCCCACCACCCACTCCAATGGCCCCTAGGCACAACCTCTAAAATTCCAAATTTAAATTTTGCAGAGTTTTTACAAACTAGGATGTTTTGTATAGGGCATTACTTTGATTGCCCTTTGAAACAGCATAAAAATATTTGTATATCCTCAATCTCAAATGTCATTCTGTTTTGCCTACATGATAATTTCCACAATCCTGACATATTGAGATATAAACCACACCGCTAGTATTACATTCCTGCGCTTCAATTTTAAAAGGTGTGTTCTACCTGTAAGACTTAATACATCAACGTCCACGGAGTGTCAAGTGTAGTCTATGACAGAAGAATGCCAAAGAAGCTGACATGTAAGGTGTTTAAGATAGTAGTGTGACCAGTATTACTGTATGGTACAGAAACCTGGGCAGTAAAGGCAGAACAGTTGAAGAAGCTAGAGGTGATGGAAATGAAGTACCTGAGATGGGTGGTAGGATGCACACTGTGGGACAGACAAAGAAATGAGGACATAAGAGCAGAAGCCAAAGTAGCTCCAATTGCAGAAAAGATCAAGGAGAACAGATTACAGTGGTTTGGATACATGTGCAGAAAAGTAGAAGGCAATCTGGTGAGGAAGATTTGAGACAGACAGGAAGAAGGTAAGAATAAGTGAGGACATCCAGCAAAGAGATGGATGGATTGTGTGAAAGAAATCTGCAGCAGTTAGGCATGAGTGTTGAAGAAGGCAGGAGTGTGGCACTGAATCGAGAGAGTTGGCGACAGTTAACATGATACCCTGACCCCATATAGAAAAAATGGGAAAAAGGGGGATGATGATGATGATGGTGAATTATTGACATATCTAAAATAATTTTTATTAAAGAATAGAAGAGAGTTCTCAGCTCTGCCTGGGAGAACTAAGCAAAAGAATGCAATATAGTGACAACATCAAAAGTGAAGGTTATACAAAGACCTTAGAGTACCGCAGTCACAGAAACAATTGGTATGCAAAAAAATTCAAAAGATGCTCAAATTTGTTGTGACAGAAGATTTACAGAGTGACTGGAGCAGCCCAGTACTGCTAGTTGTTTAACCTGATGAGGTACCACCATCTTTAACTATTAAGAAAACTGAATAGCAACCAGATCTCAGGAAATATCATCAAGTATAACTCCCCAACTCTCAATGGGGAACAGCTCCTCAATGCTCTCTCTATGGCCAAGAACACTGCATCAGTGGGCCCTAACAATATGGTATAATAAGTATGAAATACAACATATCAGGGTCTCTGGAATCACTATATAACTGTAGTCTCCAAACAGGTTTCATACCTCATGAATGGAGAATGGCAAGTATCATCCTTCTGCAAAAAGATGGGCCATCCGTGGACCCTGGAAATTACAGACCCATAAGTTGCACTATTCTCATATGCAAAACCATGGAAAGAATTATTATGGAAAGATCTGTAATGAGGTGGGAAACCATAGACACTCAACCCAACCCAGTTTGGTTACATCAAGGCAGGTCATGCCTACTCACCCTGTGGACTTCTTTGAGAAGGTCACAAGAGTAAAATGTCTGACACTGTCTACCTTGACCTGAGCAAAGCATTTGACATAATACCCCACTTGAGCTTTGCTAACAAATTCAAGAGGTTAGGTATAAACCTTTATGTTACCCAGTGGATAGCCAGCTGGTTCACAGACAGGACACAGGAAGTAAGGAATGAGGAGTCCACCTCTACAAAGAGGTCAATGACCAGCATTATTTCTCAGAAGTCAAAGCCAATGTCAAGTGCCTCTCACTGACAAAATTTGCAGACAGTTGCAAATTAGGAGCAGTCATAGAATCTCCCACTGGCACAAATGTTCTCCAGAAAGGGCTGGCACAAACAAATAACTTGTCTCAGTGCCATGGACTAAGACTAAATGCCAAGAAATGCATAATAGTATTTTTGGGAAGTCATCCACCTCTGGTACTTACCACATTGACAACACACCCCTAAGAGATGACTTGAGGACACACATAGACAGTAATCTGCCCTTTGACCATCACATGACTATAACAGTGAGGAAATGGTTTGATGTTGTGCAACTTATAAACATTTATGTACATTCAGAAGAATGTTGTGTTACTCAAACAATGGTGACTTTTTTGTTTCTGCTTCACTCAACAAAGTCAGTATTAGTTGCTCCAATATAAACGTATGGTTGAATGATTTACATCTTGAATTGCAGTTCCCAAATGAGCTTGTTGAATATATGAAGATTGAGAACCTGACAATGCCATCCATTTTTGGGATTCCTAAGATGCACATATCTGTTGACGATCCACCTGTGTAGCCAAATGTAGCATCAGGGGGATCAAAGAATAAGCCAATGGCTAAATCAGTGCATTTTCACCTTACGGGCTTCTTTAGTGAGAGAAACATGTTTTAAAAGACTCTTGTCACTTTCTGCAAGTTATTTATGCCACTGTGTTTGATCCTGATGTGTTAATGGTCACCATTGATATCAAAGACTTATTTTTAGCAATGCCACATTACGTTTGAATGGAGTGGTTCTATGAAGCTTTGACATGTGACACAAATTTAAGTAAAATAATGTAATAATTATTTATGAATGTATGGCTTTTGTGTTAACAAGTAATGTTATGCAGTTTGAGAATGAGTATTTCAAACAGGTTAGAGGGATAGCAATGGGGGCTACCACATTGCCAGTTTTTGCCAGCATTATACTCTGACTTTAGCTCTAGGTTTTGGAATTACATTTCACAGAATTTGAGATTCCTGGATGATATTTTTATTTTATGGACTGGAAACTCTGATACATTAAATTAATTTCTGTGTTTTATTAACCAGACTATAGACCTCTCAATTTTTTTTCATGAGATAGATAAGGACAAGATGAGTTTTTTGGATGTGTTGTTACACAAGAATTATACTATGTGTTCCTTTGAATCCTGCATTTATCCTAAGATAACTTATTCAACAGCTTGCTTCATTTTAACACCTCTCACCCCCATCTGAAATAAAAAAAAACAGTGTGAGTAGGCAACTGATAAGATTGCCCAGGTTAGTCTCTGAAGAGCACAGATTTCTGGAAGAGTGTGAATTTTTAAAAACAATGTTTTTTGGCAGGGGTACTCACAAGCTCTGTTTGATTACTGATGTGAAGAGGTGAAGTATGTTAGGCTTACAAAATAATTGTGCTTGATTAGAAATCTTCCTAAGACACCCAGTCACACAAAGAATGAAAAAGATTTTTCTAGATCCATGGTGTTGGAATACAACAGTAGAAACATGGACATTAAGGAGATTTTTACAAGGAATTGGTCATTTGTTTTTGGTACCTATGGGTTACTGGTAAACTCAGTGATATGCCCAAGATTACTTATAAAAATGGAAAAAATGTAAAAGTTTTGTTTGTGGTTAACAAAAACATTAAGGATATTGGTAATAGGGCTATGTACAGCTATGGATCCTGCAGCTAGTGTATTTTTATTTTAGATTTGGAAAACATTAATGTGGCAGAAATCCACATATTATTGTCCCAATGGTCATTTTGATTGTAGTGTTAAGGGGGTGGTATACTTGGCACAGTGCTCCTCTTGCCCTTGTTTTTACATGGGTAACAATGAGCAAATGTTTAGAAAAAGACATTATCAGCATTTAAATGTTCTAAAAATGATGATTTGACCAACTGCTTATGTAAGCACTCTAAAGATTGCATACAATATACAACGTTTTTATTCTTTTTTAGAAAGTGTTCTTCTATATTTAACAGGGGGGAATTGGTATGTCAGGCTTAACATTAGCCTGGAAGCTTCACTGGCAGATTGAACTGAAGCCCCCCCCCCAGGCATAAATGATAAGATTTCAATAATAGCCTATTAACCCCTAAAAGGTAACTTATGAATTGCTGCTACTTCCTTATTACTTTTTTATATAAAATATACATGATTTGGTAATTTTTGATGTGTAGGCAATTTAACATCATTTAACTGAATTTTTAAAATGTTATAATGTATTTACATGTTTTGTGGTTTGAGGAAATGTTTTTGCATTTATGTAATTAACTTTTGGCCACATAGTAATAGTGGATAAGTTTATAAAAGAGGAAAATGTGAGTGAATATATAATCTGATGAAGTTCATGCTTTGTGTTTAGAATGAAAGCACTCATTAAACTGGTGTTCTTGTGGCTTTACCTCTTTTGGTTGACATTTTTTATGCTATGTATGATTTAAGTGTTTTGTGAAATGTGACTTGTATTTGTAAAATTCTCATTGCATTTTAGTCAGGAACTAAATTGTACTAGCCAATTAATGAGAACTCGATTGCCAGAGAAAGTTGTAAGACAAAAGTAAATCAGGAGGCTGGTTTCTCAGCCCGAGGATCATTGTGGGTCAAAAAAGGGTTCTGATTGAAAATTTAGTCAGTTGGATGGGCCAGTCATGACTCCTTGTGGATTTAACTTAAGGCAAGCTCCAGTTAAGATTTGTTTTGTTTTCTTGGTGCTGAAGGGAAGACCAGACAGGACCTACAGCTGTGACTTTCTGTTTAGCACTTGCCTTAACAAGAATCTAAAGCGCAATAAGCAAAGCCTTAATAAATCCTAAATTCATCTGAGAAAGCAGCCACTGAGAGAGGATTAGTAAATTATCATGACACAAACTTATTAAAAACCTAATATAACCATGTATAACAAATATTGCATTATTGGTTCATAATTTGGTTGGAGAATATCATTTGTGAGCCCATGCTGATTTTCTATAAAGAAAATTCTGTTTAACAGCCTGTGGTTGGATAGGCTGTTTGGAAATAAATCTAAATAGTGGGATATTTGTATGGCATATACAGCCTTACATTAAGGCACATTATGTATTATATATAGACTTATAAACGTGCTAAGCCAAATTGGCCATTTCATTGTTGCTTCTGTTTAAAGGAATACACCTATTTTACCTGTACACTCAGTGTTTTAAGACTTAAATTTGCAATGTATTCTGCATTAAAATATTCAGCTAGACAGTAAAATAGTATATTTTGCCACCTTAAAATGAGGAAATAACATTATCACTATATGCATTATTTTACATATTCAAGTATTGCTTGAAAATAATGTATGAAAACACCTGCATCTTAAATGTTTTACTTTGTCATTTTGAAAAGAATTATCCTACATTGTGAAGTAACCACACAAAGACATGTTATAGGTTAAGCAAATGTGCTAGTTTAATCAGAGGCATTCTAGTTTAAGATAGTATTGCTAAGCATTTTGTTAACAAAACTGAAGTGGAATTTCATTTGTCCATTTTTCTGAATTCAGTTGCTGCTATGTATTTTAAGAGTTCATAAATCTTGTGTTTACATTTGCATCAGTTTTTCTAAGTAGTACAGTTTGAGTTCATTTATGCAGTAAAATCTTCAAGATAACTTTCAGGTCCTACCTTCTTCTGTTTCCTAATCTCTTCTTTCTTTAAAGAAATTGTTTTAACTTTCATCTGAATTTTTTCCCTTCAGGTATAACACTCAAAGTCTTGTAAGGAAAAATATGCTTAAATTAAAAATTTGAAATGTGTGCCACTCATCAACAAAAATAGCCTACATCTGAACATTGTAGTCTTTCCACACCAGGTAGTTGGATTAATTTTTCCAATACTGACACTGCAATACAACATAAGGAGGTGCTACACTCCTATGTGTGCCCTCCTTTGGATGAAGTGCTAAACTGAGGCCCCATCTACCTGAGTTAATGGCAGCTCAGTTGAATGTAAAAGATCCCATGTCACTTATGAAAAAGAGCAGGGGTACTTTATTTATGTGTAAAAATAACTCATATTTTCAACATATTTATGCATGTTTAAAATGTACAAATATATAGCTATACAAATATAGTTATACACATTCATACATTTCCTTACAGTCATACTATATTTTCATTCCTATTAGACATCCACTTCTTTTTCTATAGCCACCATTTGATTTTACTTAATATTGTTGCTAAAATCTGTTTACCATTAAACATAATTTTATTTATTACTTCATTCCATATAATCCATATAACATAAAATAACTGTTTATCTATTCCTTTAACAACTTCTTTACTTGTCCTCCTATAATATCCATATTTAATTATATCTGTTTATTTTATCCACTTCTTTTATATTTTTGAAAAAATCTTCGTCACATAATTTTCCTATAACCTTTTTACTTTTTTATATTAAAAAAATTTCAGTAGTTTCTTCTTCTTGACAATGTGGACATATTATGTCACATTTCCTTTTATATGGCATATTTCCTTTTACTGGTAATTTATCTATTACCATTCTCCACAAAAAATGTTGAAATTCTACATTCTGATTATGCCATTTGCTTCTTATTTTTATAGCTTTATTTTTTCATCTGTTAGATTTTTTTATGCTTTGGCATAGTAATGTTTTATCATTACATTCTTATACCATACTTTTCTTTCTTTTTTTTTCCACTAAAATATTTTTTCTTGGTATCATTTTATTTCTACATTTATACACTCTTTTTCTCTTTTACATTTTTAACCATACTACTAAATACATCATACTTATATTTGTACAGTTTTACTACTAATCTCGCATCTTTTTTCATTTCTCCACTTTAACACTTTGTTCAAATTTAATAAAGAAGCATATACCACTGGGTTAATTAACCCTAAACCTCCTTCCTCTTTATTTACATACAAAACTCCTCTTTTAACTGGGCTTAATCTAGAATCCCATATAAATGAAGAAATGATCTGCAATAACTCATTTTTAAATACTGTTGGAAACATAAATACACTAGCTAAGTATGCCGTTTTTCACATCAGTACTGATTTTATCAAATAAATGTTTTTTTATGAATGATAATTTGTATATTCTCTGGAAAAGACAAGTTTGTTTTTTTTTCTTCTATTGTTTTTTCCATAGAATTATACTTACATCATTATTCCCATAATTTATGTCTAACACAGAAATTTCATTCATTATAAAATATATACTCCTATCTTTGCTACATTATCTAAACCTTCACTTTTCTATTTAAAGTAATTTCTATCATCTTTAGATACTCATTTATGCAAATTATTACTTCCTTTATCCACATTTTGTTTTTTGCAATTATTATAATGTCATCTGCGTATGTCAACAGAACTGGAATTCTTAACTCACCAGGTGTTAAATAACCCACCTCCTTCATTTTGTAATTTTTTTCACATACTATCACATTCATAACTAACGCAAAGAGTATACAACTCATTGGGCATCCCTGTTTCCTACCACTCTTCATATGCACCTCTTGGCTTAACCATCCATTTACAAGTATTTTAATTCTATTATTACTATTTGGACAGACAGTTTCCTAACTTTCTCACTTATATTGTATTCCACCATTACTACTCATAAGATTTCATGTCCAATTGTATCAAATGCATCCACAATTTCTCTATCAGTAATAATTTTTGAAAACTTTCCCATTTATACTATATATACTGGGTTCCATAATATTTTCCATTTTGGTTTAAAATCTCTTTTGTATTATTTTCATAAAGATTTGATAATCATTATTATTTAATACTATCAGTCTGCAGTTTTTTATTTGCCTTCTCTCTTCCTTCTTCAATATGAATTTAAGTATCCCACTACATAATTCTTCATACATAAAACTTTAATTTAACCATTCATTCAAAATCTTTAAATAATATTTTTGCCAGTCCCTTAAATTGTTATACACTTCATATCCTATTCCATCTGGTCCTGCAACCAAATCTAAATATACTTGTCATAATACTTTATCTAGCTCATATAAAGAAATCTCATTTTCTAACTCCTTATTCACTTTTCTGTTAACTTTTATGTTCCATGTTTTTTTTCATTACTTTATTCGTTAAACGTTTCTTGTACATATTGTAAGCTATTTATAATCTTTTCCTAAGTTTTTTCTAATTCTCCTTTTACATTTTTTCTTTCTCTCATTACACTACCATCTTCCTTTAATAATCTGCTTAAGTAACTTGATATTGCTTCTCTTTCTCCTTGTAAACAATTTCTTTGCTTATATAACACTTCTTGCACTTTTCTTGATTTCTTTCAAATTTTTTTTCTTTGTCAAAGTACTTTCTATCATTATGTTCTAAATCTTCCAATGCATCATTGTCTGTTCTTTTATATATTTTCTCTACTTTTCATACATCAAACCGCTACTGTAATAACATGCTTTTTATTTTTTCCTTAAATATTGTCCATCATTCAGACCAATTTTTATAAAATAATCTCTCCATAACCCTATTACTAATCTCTTTACTTCTTCATTCCATGATTTTCCATTTATCCTTTTTATTCCTTTTGTTGCCTATTTTTATATATTCCTTGTTTTCCTTTATCTCTAGCAATATGGCAAGATGATCAGAAAATCATCTTTCAACTACCTCCCAATACTATAAAATAATCTATTCCAATTCTATACATTCGTATTTTGTAAGTCCATGAATTTTTTCTCAAAGGTTTAACTTAACATATCTTATAACGTTGAACATTTTTCTTATTTAATTTCCTTTCTTTTTATGATTGCCTCTTGAATCAGAATTAAAGTCCCCAATTATTGTAATTTTCATGTTTATTACTGCATAGTCTAAAATTTGATGAAATAAAATGTCCCTTTGTTTGTGATTACTATAAGCATATAACATTATAATTCTATATACTTGTTCTTTCCATTTTAAATATACAATAATTAATCTTCCCATTTTTGCTAAAGTTGCAAATAATATCTTTACTCTATTTGTACAGAATATCTGTATTCCAGAACATCTCTCATTTCCCAAATTCCAGATTAACTTAGCTTCCTATAGTTACTCTGTGATCTTTCTTAAGTTTTTTCAAAAAACTTTGTGTCTTCTATTATAATTACAGTTACATCACATATATTACACCACTTTGAAATCTTTATTCTTCTTTCTATATTTTTAACACTATACACATTTACAGAAAGTACTCTAAAATTTTCCTTTTATCTTTCACTTAGATTCATGGTTTTATATGTTCATAGCTAGTTACTAGGCTAGCTGCCTTAATGGGCCATTCTAAGCCTAGCCAATTTCCCTCCCAAAGGTGGTAATCAAAATTATACATTGCATATGTGAGTCAAACACCTTAACCATTAAAGCAACCTCTAGCAATTAGCAGTATATACTTTTTTCCCTCCATTTCTTTTTTTTTTCTTTTGTACTCATCCCTTTAAATTTTTTTCTGTCTTTTACTCTTTTACCAATACAATTATTTTTTTCTTTTACTATCTCCCAGTTTATGTCCTTGTCTCCTATTCAGAGCCTTGTTCTATATCCTCTTTTTTGCTATTTTTGTCATCTAATTTTTCTTCTGTTTCTACTACTTCTAAAATTTCTTCTCTTTCATCATTTCTTCTCATTATTTTTCTTTTTCCTTACCCTTATTTTCACTTTTACAATCCATCTACAAATATCCAATTTTGTTACATAACATTTCAATTCACATTTTTTGCATCATGCCCCATTTCCCCACATATATAATATGTCCTTTTATCACAGTTACTTATCAAATGTTCTTTTCCAAAAAAGGAAACATGTTTTGGGTTATCTCCAGTATTTTACAACACTTGTATTTCCCTCCACATTTATCATGCTTGGTATACATTTTCTCTTTCTATTTTTAACATGATATTACAATCCCATCCACCAGTCCATAAACCCCTTTTATCATAAACTTTTGCAGTGTCCAGTACTTCTTTACATAAAGTTTTTAAATGTCCTTTCAAAAGCCTCTCTTTCCACCTCAGTTTGAAATTGTACATGAATTTTCTTTTTTATTTCCCCATGAAATATTGTTATCACATAAAGTTTCCACGGGTTACAATCTTTCTTTTTTTTTCATATTCTCCAAGAAAATTTTCTATTGAAAAACACATTCTCAAATCTAATATTACATAATGACTCTTTATTAATAAGAATAAATGCTCTTACCTGATGTGCTTTTACACCCAAAGGAGCTATTAAATTTCCCACAGTTCATATCTGTCCATTTCTTTGTCTTCTTTACTTTGAATACCATGTACTTCTGTTTTTTTTTTTTTATTTTGTTCTGCCTTTTTTCTTTTCTAATACTCCCCTTTTGCCTTGTTTTATTTTCTCTGCATCTGTTCTCTTTTCCAACTCATCACTATTCTTCAGGATTGTCTCTTTTTGTATTTTCTCAATAATGTTCCCACGGGAAACAGCTCCTTAATTTTCTGGCTCACTCCGCATCACCATTTCTTTAAGTAAATCATCTCACGGTCCTCCTAACTGGAGGGTAGTAATTATACATCCATCATTTGCCAACTCATTTCCATCAGACAGATTTCTTTGAAATATCTCCTTAAAATCCTGCACAAATTCTCTGGTCTCAATACTCTCTTTCTTCTCCATTTCTCTCACCACTCCATTATCTCTTCCTCTCTCCATCTGCCTCCCTGTTTCTCCAAGCCACCTCTGTACCTGGAATAGAATCAGGATGTGCTAATGCAAATGGATCCCATTTGCAACAAAACCAAATGCCCTCGCCAAATTTCCCCTAGTCAGCATGAATACTACCCTGGGCCTCCCGTGAAAAGAAGCCACTTGCCTAGTGGGACTAATCTTATCAACAAAGTGTGAATATATAGAATAAAGAATAATAGCAAATAATGTCAGTATAGCATGCTTAGCACTCTGTTAGGTAAACAGATAGAATATATTCAGTTGTGCCTTGAATATAATAAACAATTAAAATAAACTTCAGTCTATATTTTAAACTCATTTATGGTCATGAAGAAGCAAAATAAGCTGTAATACTAATATGATGACACAAGAGAATGACTGCTTTGAAAATGAGTGAAAACTCTGAAAATTAAAGAAACTGTAAGTCTGTTTTATAGACTTCATTACTAGGGTTATAAGCTTGCTATGTTATTTGGGTGAGCAAAAAGTTTGCAGCTTGACAACGATAGATCTTGAAATATGTCAGTGTTCAATATCATGAAGATATACAGAAATATTTCTGTTGAAGAATTTAGAGACAGAAGTTTTATTACATGTTTTGGAGTTTTGCATGTACTTACAGAAAGGCACCATATAAGTAAACAGCAATTATTTGTAGAATAACTGTGTGTGTGTGTGTGTGTGTGTGTGTGTGTGTGTGTGTGTGTGTGTGTGTGTGTGTGTGTGTGTGTGGTCCTTTCAGAAGTGAAAAATTACTGAAGACCTGAATAGTCAGAACACAACTGTACATAATACAGGGGACTGTAATTGGATCTCTGATCAGCTTATCATATGTTTAAGATATGTTGCTAAGAAATTGATCTCAAAAGCAAAGCTCAAGAGGTGAATCTTGGCATTCATACTGAGAACACATAATAAGGGTTATGATTGGAGACCTAATCATAATTCTTTGTAGCCTATGGAGCTTTATCTGCTCCATGTAATGCCAGTAACAAAAAAGTGTAGGAATGTAAAGTGTTTTACCAGCTTTGAAAATGGCAAAGCACTTTTTGAGTGCTGTCAAACAGGACAGAAGCATACCTATCTACTTCTTCTTAATAATTTTGGACAAATCCAAAAAATAATGGGAACAAATGATCAAAATTGGAACAGTTTTTAAATATTGCTCTAATTCACTTAAAAATTAATAGAACCATAGGCTTTACATCAACATGCATTTCTGAACAAGAAAAAGTATGAAACTCTAATATCTGGCATTATGGACTAACTGGAATTCTCAGTGATATACTGGAAAATCAGAAATTTTGTTATAGAGACATGGTAAAAGTATGAGGCAAAATCAGGGACATTTGAGAAGTACAGTAGGCTGAAACAAATTTCTCCTTGGCAGAGGGTAAACAGCTATTTAACAGTATCAGACACTTCATTCTGCCACAATTTATTTGTAAAATTGGCAGAGTGAAGTTCTAACAGCTTTTAAAAGCTGTTTTTCCTCTTGCTACTGTTCTTTTCCATCTGGTACTGTCTGCTGTTAGTCCCTGGCATAAGACCCAGTCTTAACAATGCTTAGGGTGCCCTTAACAAGCTAAGAGCTGTTAGGGTGCCATTAACAAGCTAAGAGCTGTTAAGTTCAGGTCTCATGCTAGGGAGGCATTTAACAGGTTTAAATTTTTCTTAAGTTCAGTCTGTAACCATGCCACTCCATGCACTACAAAGATGTTATTATATAAACAATCTGAAAAATGCAATTGTAACTTATGCAAAATATGTTGCATTAAATAGAATACAAATTCTCACTTTGACTAAACAGCTTTCTAAGGTTTACTATTACACAATTAAACTGCTAATTATAAAATCAAATTAATTAACAATTCATTAAAACAAAATTGTGCAATTAACATTTAAAGAACACACTAAATTTCAGACCACCTTTCTATATCTGCAAATATACATAAACACTAAATAAAATGTGTTTGTAGTACATGAAGTGCCATGATTATGTTCTGAAATCAGGAAAAAGTTCCTTGTGCAGGACCCAAACTGAACAAAGCTTAGGAGTGCTTAACATAAGCTTCCTGGTAACACCTAAGTGCTGTTAAGATCATCTGTAGTTCTCTCCTAAAAGTGATCAATCAATCCATTCACAGACAATGATTTATTAGTTTTACATCTATTTTATTATACTGTATGCCAAGCACTACACACCTTACTAAGAATCTTATCCCAGTCTATTATACTTTTGTTACCTTTCACTTGAATATAGCTGTGTTTATTTACTGATTTATTGTTTGACTGTGTTCCTGGTTGTGCTGCATTCTGGCAACTTTGTAATAAAATTGGACTACAGAACACATGCTGACCCACTACAGAACTATTTCTTCCTCTAATAATTCATCAGAAGGCAGGGCTGGATGACATGGAATAGTGAAACAATTGGAAAGTTGTTTGGCATAGAGTAAGCGGAAACACCAGTTTATTAAACTTAAATAAATATAGAGCAACTGAAGTAACTAAATTAAAAACTATACACTTCAGAATAAGAAATCACACTTTACAAGATGATGGCATCAATTATAACATAAAATGATACAAAAAACATTTCACTTGATCTTTAATAGTACATCATAAAGAACACTATTTACCATTCTCATTTAAATTAAAGGAATATGAATTCTTTGAAACTGAATTTCCAGCCCTCAAATGTAAGCTTTCACAAATCAGCATTCATTTCAACATTACTCAGCCAGTGGAGAATCAATGGCTATAAAACGTTAAGTGACTGTCCTTGTGGATGTTATTAATTCAAGGATACACAAACCATAAGCAGAACTGAAGTAGATTAGATAAATGCATGTCAGAGCCATCCTTTGACAGCAATTAACATTAATTTGTCAAAGCAATAAAAGATTGAAACCAATGTACTTGCTCTTCATTATTTTAACCATTGTGTCCTGATCATTTAGTGGCAAAGTGTGATTGACCAAGTTTGCTGTTACTGCAAGCTGGACACTGCTGTCTACTCATACACTGATATTAAACAGTTCCATAAGAGCTGGAATATGCACAGACCTGGTGTACCAAAAATGGGCTGAAGTCAAATGCAAAAATGTGCCACATAGTAGCATTCAGCAAACAAACTGCTACCTCCTCATGTGTTATTAATGGTACTCCTCTTCAGAAAGATACAGTCACAAAAGACCTGGACACCTATGTGGAGAACTCCCAATGATTCAGTTACCTCCTTTCCACCACAGTCAGGAAATCCTTCAATCTAACCCATTTAATTTGCAAGGGAATATCTTAAAGAGCCAAAGAAATCATCCTAGTACTGTACTCTTCTCTCATCAGACCAGACATTGAATGCAGTGGCCCCTTTAGGTATTTACAAATCAAAGCATGTAACTCAGCTAGCAAGACCCCAAGGATTTCTAACCAAGAAAAGTAATGTCCTTAAATATTTCGCAAGAAATGAGCATGACTCCCCTTATACTCAGTAGCCTATTGGCTTCTCTGAGGTGACCAGTGTCTCATATTTTCAGCCGTGAAAGAGTCCTATATGTTCTATTTATTTGCAAAACCAGTGGCTCTAAAAATCCCTGCATTAAGGACCAAAAGTTTCACCAACAAATAAATAAGATCTAGTGGAGGAATATGGTCCTAACTCAACATACTCCCAGCATATGGAATAAGTTACTTGTACAGGTCAAACAAAGTACTATGCTGGCTAAGTTTAAGGCATCTCTTGATGATTAGATGAGTAAACACAAATTTACACCATGGTTATAATGTACTGCTGCTCTGCTTGATTTGGGAGGGAAGTACTGTTAAGTGCTTGACAAGGGTAGCAATGACTTTTAACTGTGTCTACTTAAAGGTGTTTATGGCTACTCATCTCATGGTTACCATAATCACTTGTTCAGTATTGTTCTTATGTTCTGTGTTCCTCCAATTTACACCTCTCACTGTATCTTCACCGATCTCCATGATTGTTGAAACTTCGCAGAAGGATAGTAAAGTCAGTAGGTAACCAAGCACCAGTCTAACAACCCCTAAGACAGTCTAATACTCTGAGCAACTGTTAGGTTAATATCCAAAAACAATAGGCAAAAGTTTTCCTTTCTGTAGCTTACTGTCATATTGTGGTGACTGTCTTTTGTACTAGAACAAACTTTAACTGTCTTAATATGGCACACCTGCCTAGGGCAACTCCAAAGGAATAATTAAGACAAATTGTACCCATTAAACAAGAAGTCTGTTTCCAGAACCAAAGTATTCTGCAAAGGTATGGTACTTTTTAACATCCTGCACAAGCTCTTACACATTTTTATGCAGTGAGGTAACATCCAAATCCCTGAATTCAGCTTCCATTGTCTGTGTCTTAGTCAATTCTAATCTAGTCTGCATTTTCATATCACCTGACTGACACCACAAATGATCCTCACCCATCAGCTTGTGGGTGGTGAGCCCACACAGCAGCTCCACGCAGGTGTTTTGGATGAATCTGATCAGGCTTTATGGTTTACCTGACCTCCAGATGCATAGTGGTGAGTACCATCAAAAACTAGGCTCCATGGGGATGGGTCCTGATCTTTCTGTTTCTGGTAAGATCCTTTTAGTCATTTAACAAGCCATCATGACACTCAAATATTTTGATTGTTCTTTGTCTTGCACCTTCTATTACATCACTTAGCTAGTCTTAGCCTTCCTTGAAGCAGCGATTACAGATCACAAGGCCATAAGGTCATAGGAACACACAAACTCCTTCAACATGATAAGGTAACAATCCCAGAAGGAGGGTTAACTTTACATAGTCTTAATAATTTCTGTATTGCACACTCTTTGCAAAACTAGTCCTTCAAGTGGGCAATTGAATTCCCATGATAGTACTTTTTACCAGAAAATATCCAGTTAGGAAGTTTCACAAGGTGAATGTCCCGCCACTAAACCACATATAAAAGAATGTCCTACCAAACCTTGTGTAACTCAAAAACCCTATTAGAACAGACTCTATTGCCATCACTAACCTCTGTAATACTTAGTATGTTAAAAATAAAATTATGGCAAAATGGGTAAAACATGTAAGTTCAGTGACACATATGAAACTTTTCCCAGCTACTATATATTTCTTAGCATGATAAACAATAAGTTTGTGTAGTACATCACCAAGCCATGTCTGCTGAATCAGTTCACAGCAGAGAGAGATGAGAAGTGGGAGGAGTATTAATTCCACGACGTTTGAATACTGAGCATAAGCAGAACTACACATTATAGTACCCATCATCAGGAGACTGAAAACAACAGGAATATCTAACAGCATACCTGAATGCTAAAGAATATCCATCCCTCCAGGAAAGCTTAAGTACTACTTAAGTGACAGGAAGGCAAGCTTTTTTGCGCCAAGAATCTGTTGTTTATTGTCATCAAGGTATCCATGTTCAGTGGCGCTAAACCAGAGGTGGGCATGAGCTATGTAACTGTAGATTCCTGACATAGGGGTTATGCCACTTTTGCTTCCCACATAGCTCCCAACATGCTGTAATAGTGAATAACAGTCATACGGACCATGGCATGCTCTGTATAGAACAACATGGCAAGATGGTGGTCCCTTGATATTCCGTATCATGTCTGTAACGTAATCATATTTGTACTCAAGGGAGTTTGCAATATGTCCTATGCATCTGTAGATGAGCACAGTGTGAATTTAAACATTTGATATTGCCATGTTTCCTTTACTGCAAGGGGAGGGGACAGTGAGTCTTAACAATCATTAGAAGACTGTACTGTGCTTGTACACAACAGTCATTAACCAGTAAATGTGTTATGTTATGTGTCTGAATCACTATTAAGAGTGCTGTAGTTGGTTTGATATAAACATGCATATGTGCGAATGTGTACGCACAGCATTTGTAATTCACTCTGTTTGCATGGATGTAGAACAGCAGAAGTTATGTACCCAGTATAAGGCCTTAATGCAGGACTTAAAACTTTAGGAGGAGAATGTGTAGACACTAGTCTTTCAGACAATGCAGAGGACCAGTGGCTCACAGACCAGAGAGACTGTGGTATTGCAGGGTTGCTCATGAGTCTGTCCCACATACTAATCAGTACACTGACAGATATGTTGGGAATGTCCTCCCACTGACAGTCACCTGAAATGTGGAAAAAAAGGATGTAAGTAGAATTCCAGATGACATGTATGAGCTTCAGAAAGTGGTATCTCAAAGGTTCAATGTTGAGTTGAAGGACGAAATATTTATATTAGATCCAAGGGTCCTGTGAAAATGCATATCAACATAAATGTGAATTGTTCCAATACAAAGTTTTTTTTTAATATTGGAACATTTCTCCCCGATGCCTCTGCAGAAAAGGATTGTTTTATGGCCCCAGCAAATTTTCTTGGTAAACAAATATAAATAAGTAAACAAATAAATAATTTATTAATTGTGATTTGCTTGATGAATAGGACATGACCATTTGCATCATTTACTTAATCCAATATGAGAATGTGATCCTGAAAGGGGCAGCCACTTTTACCATATTGTTTTTTTCCTTGTCCACCCCGACACTTGCCACACTTATCACACCAAACCACATGACTTTCTGGAGTAGCCAACACTCCTGGAAAGAAGCATAATGAGAAGGAGCTTCAGAAATGCCCACCATAGAGCAATGTAACTGCAAGCAGGCAGTGAGAGAGAGAGAGAGAGAGAGAGCACTTCACATGAGAAGGAGAGAGCCATGGCCTCCCAAATAAAAACAGCAGTGTAGCTGTAATAGATGGGAAACTGTATACAGTTTTATGCAATTATTACATTTTTGTTTGTGCAGCTAGTTGCTTTTCTCTTGCCTATTTATAACATTGTTACATACTCCGTTACATGATTACTGGGGTATCTGGGGGTAGAGATGTTCCCCTAAATATCTGGAAAACTGCAGGGTTCAAATTATCACTCATAGTGTGAACTCTTCATAATGTTCTCACATGCCTGTAGCCCATTTTGGTGTACTTTCCCTTGTACCACACTACTGCTACCTTTTAGTACTCTGGCCACAAACTGAGCTACTTTCATTGTGCTTTTAGAACTTGCTATCCATGTGATTCCTCAGTACCATAATGCATATAATAGCAAATACTACCTCAATGCCCCTTGCATCAGCATTTCTGCACCACCCCATAAATGCCCTATCAGTACCTTGCATATATACTATTGTCTCATCACAGTTTGCAGTTACAGCTCTGCTCTGCTTGGGTTGGGTTTCCCTGCTCCAAAGATATTGACTTCTGCACCCTTTTCTGTGTATCCTGATGCCTGCTGTTATATACCTTGCATTCTGTGCCCTTCCATTTGCTTATGTCTTGGAATTTGCATGTTAGCCTATACTGTTGTGTTCCTTGTGTTTTGTATACTTCCATCTGATTATGACTGCATTCATATATCGTGCCTTGCTTGCAACATGTGCTGTCTCATCTATGCAATGTCATTTTGTGACTGCAGAGTAGATGTAGGTATTTTATTGTCATCATAGGAATATAGGAACTTTTAAATAGCACACTTAAAAGTTCTTCCCACCCTTTAATAGAACTTAACAGTGCTCATCTCTCAAAAAAGCAGGGCCACACATGATGACCCTGGTGTATATTAATCACTGAGACTAGCCTTAAAGACAGACAAAGTAGCACTAAACTTGTAGTGGTAACATATTGCATTTGCTATGGATCTACTGGGTTAGGAGCCTGTCTCTCCAATGAGTCTTGTTTATTGCTGGTGTAAATATGGGTCCCTACTAGGGGTGCTTGCAGAGCTTCTGGTTTTCTGAAGAAATAGGAGGTCAAATAGGACTGGGTCTTTCATTGTTCAAAAAGTATGACAAAGATTACCCCAGTGCAACTGGCAGGGTACTACGTTGTGCTAATATGTTTGGATAGCTGAAGGATTTTAGTCCTTAATCGTTTGGGTTAAAGATCATTGGGGCCTTTCCAGTTGTGCAGTATGTCTGGAATAGTACATAGCAAAGGGGGCATTGTTCAAATATGGGTCAGATAAAGGAAGAGTACAGTGGTAAGATGACTTCTCTAGATCTTGGAAATACTCCCTTGGAAATTAATTGGGTCATACAGAAGGTTTTACTGACTATGGTGTAAACACAGCATTGTTCAAATATGGGTCAGATAAAGGAAGAGTACAGTGGTAAGATGACTTCTCTAGATCTTGGAAATACTCCCTTGGAAATTAATTGGGTCATACAGAAGGTTTTACTGACTATGGTGTAAACACAATAATCAAATGAGAGAGAATTGTCCACATAAGTCTCAAGGACAAAATTCCCGACATAAAACCTCCATCTATGAGCAACCTCAAGGTTTTGCTGATAAACACTAGAAGTCTTAAAACAAAACTGCATTCACTGGAAGCAGTCCTTACCTTGGAAGACATAGACATTTGTGCAGTCATGGAGACCTGGTTCAAGGCTGTGGAGAGCACCCCAGTTATATCAGGCTATACCTCTTTCCCTCTTTCAGACCACAAATGAAAAGCATGAAAACTAAAGGAGACAGTGTATCAATATTCATTAAAGATAAATACACCTCCTTATTGGTTAGACAGCATGATTCCCTGGAGATACTTCGGGTGCAATTAACTGCTGGTAGGACTCATATTCAAGCCATTGTCCTCTATGAAGCAGGACACCCACTCTGCCTATTTGGATCTACTTGAGTCTATCAAGATACATCCGAACACCATGGTTTTGGTTGACTGTAATTACCCATCCATTGACTGGCAAAATTACTCATGTGGAAACTCACTTGCCCAAAGATTCCTCAATTTCATTAACTCTAATGCCCTGGACCAGGTAGTTGACACCCCCACAAGGGGTGCCAACATCCTGGATCTGGTGCTTACCAATATGGGGGACCACTGTAGCACCCCCATTGTGAGGTCTTCCCTGGTGAGATCTGACCACAAATCAATATCATTCAAACTTACTATTACACCTGACTCCCCCCCCTTAGCACAAACTAATCTAAAAAACTTCCCCAAAACAGATTATACTCTCTTATGGGATGGTATAAATGGCTTCACTGCACCTCCACCCTCATTTGGAACTGGCAACTATGCCAAGTTCTGCACAAATACAAACACCTGAACAACTGCATTTATGCAGCCGTACCTGATAGGATGAAAACAAGCTCCTCAAGGAAGAGCAAACCTATCTGCTAGACAACTGACACTAACAGGCTTTACAATAAGAGAAAGAAATTGCTATCTAAGAGTAAGGAGTGAGCCCCAGACTGGAAACACTCCCTTCTCAGCTTAAACAAGCAAATAAGACTACTTGTGAAGTCCTCCAAAGCTAACTATGAATCCAAATTAGCTTCCCCAACTAAGGACAACCATAAGACATTCTTTAGTTACATCTGTGATGCACCTGCACTGGCCCAGTAATCAAGGACCCTCAATCCTCACCACTGGCAACAGTGGGGAGACGTACACACTGGAAGGATGACAAGTACACACACAGTAAAATGCTATTTCCCTTAAGAGCACACAGAAACCATAGTCAGTCTGGGGCTGGTTTCTCCCTCTTTCTCCAGATCCCCAGTAAGACTCCCCACTGGCACAGCTATAGGACTGAGATCTCAGCTGAGTGGCCAAACCAAGACCTCCAGCACCATCTCTGTCACCAACTAGTGCTTTGTGTCCCTTCCCAAGTAGCACACAGACATACTTTGTGGTTTGATTTATATACAAACACACACACTCCTGGGAAAGGCTGGCACAAGTTTACTAGTTACACCCCCCTTTTATCCAGACTATAAGGTAGTTGTCACTGCCACCAGCCAACTCTTATCAGGTACTTTAAGGCCCTTAGCAAAGGATGTCCAATCTTACTGTGTAATGTTACTATCAATCTAAATGGTAGTTTGACCAAGAGCCATGCTCTTAGGAGTGGCCTGTACAGTGTCACCAAATAGATATGCAAGTACTCTAAGAGCTTAAATATCTATAAAAAGACCAGCCACAATTGAAAGGTTTAAATATATTTAATAATAAATAATAAAAGAACAAGACAGCACTAAATATGTATTTACAGTGACATCAGAGTTCAAAATCACAGGAAATACTTAACACAACATTACAGGACAGTCTCAAATAAATACAGAAAACAACTAAACTAACCTTTACTATGTTCCTAACTGAATCTAAGAGACATGACTGTACCCTAGTTAACTTACTTACAGCAAGGCAAGTGCAAATGTGATGAGTGGATGTTGTCCAAAGACAAATATAAAATGCCCTCTCTCTGTCAGACAGTTCTTAAATTAAAATCTCAGATATTGCTGTTAGGATACTTGCAGCATGACATCACTTTTTGTCACCTGACTTCAGTTCCCAGGCTCATAAACAACCCCCACTGATGCAGCATGTAGCATCTCCCTGTGAAAATACATACCTTCAGATGTTTGCACCTGCTAGAAGACATAAAACAATAAAATGCTTACAATACAATGCAGAAGGCACTTTAGTTCTAGACATCCTGTCTCCTTGCTGCATTGAAACTAACTTTTATAGCACAATTATAAAACAATTTAATTTCAACTATTTTCTTGGGGTTTTGCAAGTTAATCCTCTATGTTTTATTTCACAGTGTTAAAACATATAAATTTACACAGGTACAATAGTTTATATACAGTTTTGTTCTTTCCCAGTAAGGTACACTGTGGACACATCCTTAAGCTCAGTACTTTACACACACACTTCTGTACCACCACCTTGATATACAGACAACATACAGTTCTAATATAGTGGTAACACAAGCAATTTCATCTTGCTGATATTCACAAATGACATATAACTAACTATTTACAAAATTCCAGATTTCTGTGCCGACAGTATCTCATTCTGTCACACTTCTGTATAAATCATATTAATATTTACAAATGGCATACAATTATTTACAAAATTCCAGATAGCTGGGCTGGCAGTGTTTTCTTTTGTGACAATATCCATAACCTAAAAGGAAAGGCTCAGATTTGTGCTGAACTGGTAGTTAATGATACAACATATACTGAGCTTGTGGACATTGCTATCCTGTTAGCTGACAGTTTCTGAGAAAACTTAACTCCCCCTTCCCTGCTACACGTACCCTGAGACATCCTTACCACCTGATCGCTACCCTGTATCTCTAAAGCACAGGTCATGAACACCCTCTCTAAGGTCAAAAACACAGCATTCATGGGACCTGATAACATCTCAGGCTGCATCCTACATGACCTCAAATAAGAATTAGCAATGCCATTGGTACTCTTTTCAATCATAGTCTAAGCACTGGCTTCATCCCAGTTGAATAGAAAAAGGCCACCTTTATCCCCTTGCACAAAGGTGGTGCTTCCACTGACCCCAGGAACTATAGATCTATTAGCCTGACTGGCCTTATCTGCAAGGCCATGGAGAGAATCATCACAGACCTTATCAACAAAGACATTGATAACCTCCAGACACTTGACCCTACTAAATTTGGATTTGTCAAAAGGAGATCATGCCTATTAAACCTGGTGGACTTCTTTGAGACAGTCACCAAGGCCCTTGATGAGGGGAAATCTGTGCACATAGCCTACCTAGACTTAGTCAAGGCTTTTGACACTATCCCCCACTCAGGCATAATTGACAAAACACCCACCTAGGTATCAACCCATATATCATTAGATGGGCCATTAACTGGCTCACTGATAGAACCCATATAGTCAAAATAGGGGAATCCACCTCCAGCAGCAGACCTGTAACCAGTGGTGTTCCACATGGATCAATACTGGGACCTCTGCTGTTTGTAATCTATTTCTCCGAAGTGCAAGCTAAAACTAAAGGTCTGTGGCTGACAAAATTTGCTGATGACTGCAAAGTGGGAGTGGTCATAGAATCTCCAAACGATGTCAACATCCTACAAGAGGGTCTTACACAAACAAATAACTGGTGCCAAAGTCATGGCCTTAAACTCAATGAAAAAATGTATTATCATCCCTTTTGGTAAGAGTGATGTTCCTGCTAACTACTACATCAATAACAACACCCTATGCATGCACTTAGTGGTGAGAGACCTAGGCACACAGGTTGACAGCAACCTTACCTTTGATCACCATGTCTCCACAGTGGAAAGAAGGGCATTCTATATTGCTCATCTCATACGTAATGGCATTGCCTCCAGAAAAAAAGAAGTTATAACCTCCCTGTACTCTCCCCTCATGAGGCCAAAAATTGAGTACAGTGCCCCTTTTGGTATGTACCTTTCCAAGCACCTGCAGCAGAAAGGTTCCTAACAAGGAAAATTCAAGGTCTTCACCATCTGTCCTATGAGGACCATCTGAAATCACTGTCACTTTATTCTATTTCATACAGATTGCTCATCCGTGATCTCTGCCTTGCATATAAGGCAATCTTTGACTCTGCTTTATTGGAAATGTTACATATCCATAAGTGAAATGGTTCACAAGTTACACGCTGTAATGGCCTTCACCTGGTATGTGACATTAATAAAACCTGCTGGAGGGACAGATTTGTCTTCGAGAGGTTACCACACCTTTGGAACAGGCTCCCACTTCATGTCAAGCAGAGCACCTCATTGGCCCTCTTCAAACTCAATCTGGACAATTGGATGGGTAATGATAAGTTCACCCCAGGGTTCCACCTATGTCCCTCTTGGACAGGGGTGATAGGTGCTGATTATGGAAATAAGGGTAAATCTTGGCTAGGCTTGTAAAGGCCCTAGGGTCATTAGCCTAGTAACCTTCTATGATCCTATAAGTGCTCAGGTCTCTTATGGCCATATTTGTTCAAAGAGGAGTACCACTTATAACATATTTGCTAAGGAGAACTTTTTTGATGAACAATACTGTGCTGCATGTTTTTGCATTTAGCTTGAGACCATTTTGCATACATCAGGTATGTGCATATTCCAGCCCTTTAATGAGCAGTTCAGTATTGCAGATGAGCAGATAACAGAGTCCAGTTTGCAGCCACAGATGTCAGCAAAATAAATTCCAAACAGGAAAGAGCCCAGAAATGATCCCTGCAATATCTCACTGGTTACAATTTCACATTCAAAGTGAGTACCATCAACTTTCACTAGTTTGGGGTCCAGTAGGCAACATAGAGGTTTACATTACGTTTGTCTAACTTTTCAATAATGCCAGCATAGGGGAAAGCATCAAATACTTTGACCAGGTAAAAATAGGCAGCATGCATAGAGTGACCACTGTCAAGAACCAATTTAACCATTTCAAATAAGTTTGCTAGGCTCAGTAAACAGGGACTGCCCTTCACTAAACCAAACTGAGTGGGGTCTAGATCAGTTAAGCTGTCTATGTCTACATGAATGAGTTCTGGTATGATATGTTCCATGGATCTGCATATAAGGCTATGAGGCTGATGGGGGCTGTAGAGGGGCCATCCTTTCACAGGGGGGGCCATATTCA